>NW_026871960.1:300000-496261 GCF_033458585.1 Syngnathus typhle | reverse complement strand
TTTATGTTTTATAAGCATTTTTAATTTTATTGCTTAAATCGCATTTTCTCGGCGAGCTGAGCACTTTTTCTGAATTGTGCGCTCCCGTCACTCTGGTTAGGTTGGCATCGAAAAAAACGCTCTCGGGTGCTTTAGAGTGCCGAGTTTATTACTGCGCATTAAGAAATGACCACCTCCAACGTTTGGTTTATGTTTTATAAGCATTTTAATTTTATTGCTTAAATCGCATTTTCTCGCGAGCTGAGCACTTTTTCTGAATTGTGCCGCTCCCGTCACTCTGGTTAGGTTGGCATCGAAAAAAAACGCTCTCGGGTGCTTTAGAGTGCCGAGTTTATTACTGCGCATTAAGAAATGACCACCTCCAACGTTTGGTTTATGTTTTATAAGCATTTTTAATTTTATTGCTTAAAATCGCATTTCTCGTCGAGCTGAGCACTTTTTCTGAATGTGCCGCTCCCGTCACTCTGGTTAGGTTGGCATCGAAAAAAAACGCTCTCGGGTGCTTTAGAGTGCCGAGTTATTCACTGCGCATGAAGAAATGACCACCTCCAACGTTTGGTTTATGTTTAATAAGCATTTTTAATTTTATTGCTTGAATCGCATTTTCTCGGCGAGCTGAGCACTTTTTCTGAATTGTGCCGCTCCCGTCACTCTGGTTAGGTTGGCATCGAAAAAAACGCTCTCGGGTGCTTTAGAGTGCCGAGTTTATCACTGCGCATGAAGAAATGACCACCTCCAACGTTTGGTTTATGTTTTATAAGTATTTTTAATTTTATTGCTTAAATCGCATTTTCTCGGCGAGCTGAGCACTTTTTCTGAATTGTGCCGCTCCCGTCACTCTGGTTAGGTTGGCATCGAAAAAAACGCTCTCGGGTGCTTTATAGTGCCGAGTTTATCACTGCGCATGAAGAAATGACCACCTCCAACGTTTGGTTTATGTTTTATAAGCATTTTTAATTTATTGCTTAAATCGCATTTCTCGGCGAGCTGAGCGCTTTTTCTGAATTGTGCCGCTCCCGTCACTCTGGTTAGGTTGGCATCGAAAAAAACGCTCTCGGGTGCTTTAGAGTGCCGAGTTTATTACTGCGCATTAAGAAATGACCACCCTCCAACGTTTGGTTTATGTTTTATAAGCATTTTAATTTTATTGCTTAAATCGCATTTTCTCGGCGAGCTGAGCACTTTTTCTGAATTGTGCCGCTCCCGTCACTCTGGTTAGGTTGGCATCGAAAAAAACGCTCTCGGGTGCTTTAGAGTGCCGAGTTTATTACTGCGCATTAAGAAATGACCACCTCCAACGTTTGGTTTATGTTTTATAAGCATTTTTAATTTTATTGCTTAAATCGCATTTTCTCGGCGAGCTGAGCACTTTTTCTGAATTGTGCCGCTCCCGTCACTCTGGTTAGGTTGGCATCGAAAAAAAACGCTATCGGGTGCTTTAGAGTGCCGAGTTATTAACTGCGCATGAAGAAATGACCACCTCCAACGTTTGGTTTATGTTTAATAAGCATTTTTAATTTTATTGCTTAAATCGCATTTTCTCGGCGAGCTGAGCACTTTTTCTGAATTGTGCCGCTCCCGTCACTCTGGTTAGGGTTGGCATCGAAAAAAAAACGCTCTCGGGTGCTTTAGAGTGCCGAGTTTATTACTGCGCATTAAGAAATGACCACCTCCAACGGTTTGGTTTATGTTTTATAAGCATTTTTAATTTTATTGCTTAAATCGCATTTTCTCGGCGAGCTGAGCACTTTTTCTGAATTGTGCCGCTCCCGTCACTCCTGGTTAGTTGGCATCGAAAAAAACGCTCTCGGGTGCTTTAGAGTGCCGAGTTTATTACTGCGCATTAAGAAATGACCACCTCCAACGTTTGGTTTATGTTTTATAAGCATTTTTAATTTTATTGCTTAAATCGCATTTTCTCGGCGAGCTGAGCGCTTTTTCTGAATTGTGCCGCTCCCGTCACTCTGGTTAGGTTGGCATCGAAAAAAAACGCTCTCTGGGTGCTTTAGTGTGCCGAGTTTATTACTGCGCATTAAGAAATGACCACTCTCCAACGTTTGGTTTATGTTTTATAAGCATTTTTAATTTTATTGCTTAAATCGCATTTTCTCGGCGAGCTGAGCACTTTTTCTGAATTGTGCCGCTCCCGTCACTTGGCATCGAAAAAAACGCTCTCGGGCTTTAGAGTGCCGAGTTATTCACTGCGCATGAAGAAATGACCACCTCCAACGTTTGGTTTATGTTTTTATAAGCATTTTTAATTTTATTGCTTAAATCGCATTTTCTCGGCGAGCTGAGCGCTTTTCTGAATTGTGCCGCTCCCGTCACTCTGGTAGTTGGCATCGAAAAAAACGCTCTCGGGTGCTTTAGAGTGGCGAGTTTATTACTGCGCATTAAGAAATGACCACCTCCAACGTATTGGTTTATGTTTTATAAGCATTTTTAATTTTATTGCTTAAATCGCATTTTCTCGGCGAGCTGAGCGCTTTTTCTGAATTGTGCCGCTCCCGTCACTCTGGTTAGGTTGGCATCGAAAAAAACGCTCTCGGGTGCTTTAGAGTGCCGAGTTTATTACTGCGCATTAGAGAAATGACCACCTCCAACGTTTGGTTTATGTTTTATAAGCATTTTTAATTTTATTGCTTAAATCGCATTTTCTCGGCGAGCTGAGCACTTTTTCTGAATTGTGCCGCTTTCGTCACTCTGGTTAGGTTGGCATCGAAAAAAAACGCTCTCGGGTGCTTTAGAGTGCCGAGTTTATTACTGCGCATTAAGAAATGACCACCTCCAACGTTTGGTTTATGTTTTAATAAGCATTTTTAATTTTATTGCTTAAATCGCATTTTCTCGGCGAGCTGAGCACTTTTTCTGAATTGTGCCGCTCCCGTCACTCTGGTTAGGTTGGCATCGAAAAAAAACGCTCTCGGGTGCTTTAGAGTGCCGAGTTTATCACTGCGCATTAAGAAATGACCACCTCCAAGTTTGGTTTATGTTTTATAAGCATTTTTAATTTTATTGCTTAAATCGCATTTTCCTCGGCGAGCTGAGCACTTTTTCTGAATTGTGCCGCTCCCGTCACTCTGGTTAGGTTGGCATCGAAAAAAAACGCTCTCGGGAATGCTTTAGAGTGCCGAGTTTATTACTGCGCATTAAGAAATGACCACCTCCAACGTTTGGTTTATGTTTTATAAGCATTTTAATTTTATTGCTTAAATCGCATATTCTCGGCGAGCTGAGCACTTTTTCTGAATTGTGCCGCTCCCGTCACTGGTTAGGGTTGGCATCGAAAAAAAACGCTATCGGGTGCTTAGAGTGCCGAGGTTATTCACTGCGCATGAAGAAATGACCACCTCCAACGTTTGGTTTATGTTTAATAAGCATTTTTAATTTTATTGCTTAAATCGCATTTTCTCGGCGAGGTGAGCACTTTTTCTGAATTGTGCCGCTCCCGTCACTCTGGTTAGGTTGGCATCGAAAAAAACGCTCTCGGGTGCTTTAGAGTGCCGAGTTTATTACTGCGCATTAAGAAATGACCACCTCCAACGTTTGGTTTATGTTTTATAAGCATTTTTAATTTTATTGCTTAAATCGCATTTTCTCGGCGAGCTGAGCACTTTTTCTGAATTGTGCCGCTCCCGTCACTCTGGTTAGGTTGGCATCGAAAAAAACGCTCTCGGGTGCTTATAGAGTGCCGAGTTTATTACTGCGCATTAAGAAATGACCACCTCCAACGTTTGGTTTATGTTTTATAAGCATTTTTAATTTTATTGCTTAAATCGCATTTTCTCGGCGAGCTGAGCGCTTTTTCTGAATTTTGCCGCTCCCGTCACTCTGGTTAGGTTGGCATCGAAAAAAACGCTCTCGGGTGCTTTAGAGTGCCGAGTTATTCACTGCGCATGAAGAAATGACCACCTCCAACGTTTGGTTTATGTTTAATAAGCATTTTTAATTTTATTGCTTAAATCGCATTTTCTCGGCGAGCTGAGCACTTTTTCTGAATTGTGCCGCTCCCGTCACTCTGGTTAGGTTGGCATCGAAAAAAACGCTCTCGGGTGCTTTAGAGTGCCGAGTTTATTACTGCGCATTAAGAAATGACCACCTCCAACGTTTGGTTTATGTTTTATAAGCATTTTTAATTTTATTGCTTAAATCGCATTTTCTCGGCGAGCTGAGCACTTTTTCTGAATTGTGCCGCTCCCGTCACTCTGGTTAGGTTGGCATCGAAAAAAACGCTCTCGGGTGCTTTAGAGTGCCGAGTTTATTACTGCGCATTAAGAAATGACCACCTCCAACGTTTGGTTTATGTTTTATAAGCATTTTTAATTTTATTGCTTAAATCGCATTTTCTCGGCGAGCTGAGCGCTTTTTCTGAATTTTGCCGCTCCCGTCACTCTGGTTAGGTTGGCATCGAAAAAAACGCTCTCGGGTGCTTTAGAGTGCCGAGTTATTCACTGCGCATGAAGAAATGACCACCTCCAACGTTTGGTTTATGTTTAATAAGCATTTTTAATTTTATTGCTTAAATCGCATTTTCTCGGCGAGCTGAGCACTTTTTCTGAATTGTGCCGCTCCCGTCACTCTGGTTAGGTTGGCATCGAAAAAAACGCTCTCGGGTGCTTTAGAGTGCCGAGTTTATTACTGCGCATTAAGAAATGACCACCTCCAACGTTTGGTTTATGTTTTATAAGCATTTTTAATTTTATTGCTTAAATCGCATTTTCTCGGCGAGCTGAGCGCTTTTTCTGAATTGTGCCGCTCCCGTCACTCTGGTTAGGTTGGCATCGAAAAAAACGCTCTCGGGTGCTTTAGAGTGCCGAGTTATTCACTGCGCATGAAGAAATGACCACCTCCAACGTTTGGTTTATGTTTAATAAGCATTTTTAATTTTATTGCTTAAATCGCATTTTCTCGGCGAGCTGAGCACTTTTTCTGAATTGTGCCGCTCCCGTCACTCTGGTTAGGTTGGCATCGAAAAAAACGCTCTCGGGTGCTTTAGAGTGCCGAGTTTATTACTGCGCATTAAGAAATGACCACCTCCAACGTTTGGTTTATGTTTTATAAGCATTTTTAATTGTATTGCTTAAATCGCATTTTCTCGGCGAGCTGAGCACTTTTTCTGAATTGTGCCGCTCCCGTCACTCTGGTTAGGTTGGCATCGAAAAAAACGCTCTCGGGTGCTTTAGAGTGCCGAGTTTATCACTGCGCATGAAGAAATGACCACCTCCAACGTTTGGTTTATGTTTAATAAGCATTTTTAATTTTATTGCTTAAATCGCATTTTCTCGGCGAGCTGAGCACTTTTTCTGAATTGTGCCGCTCCCGTCACTCTGGTTAGGTTGGCATCGAAAAAAACGCTCACGGGTGCTTTAGAGTGCCGAGTTTATTACTGCGCTTTAAGAAATGACCACCTCCAACGTTTGGTTTATGTTTTATAAGCATTTTTAATTTTATTGCTTAAATCGCATTTTCTCGGCGCGCTGAGCACTTTTTCTGAATTGTGCCGCTCCCGTCACTCTGGTTAGGTTGGCATCGAAAAAAACGCTCTCGGGTGCTTTAGAGTGCCGAGTTATTCACTGCGCATGGAGAAATGACCACCTCCAACGTTTGGTTTATGTTTTATAAGCATTTTTAATTTTATTGCTTAAATCGCATTTTCTCGGCGAGCTGAGCGCTTTTTCTGAATTGTGCCGCTCCCGTCACTCTGGTTAGGTTGGCATCGAAAAAAACGCTCTCGGGTGCTTTAGAGTGCCGAGTTATTCACTGCGCATGAAGAAATGACCACCTCCAATGTTTGGTTTATGTTTAATAAGCATTTTTAATTTTATTGCTTAAATCGCATTTTCTCGGCGAGCTGAGCGCTTTTTCTGAATTGTGCCGCTCCCGTCACTCTGGTTAGGTTGGCATCGAAAAAAACGCTCTCGGGTGCTTTAGAGTGCCGAGTTATTCACTGCGCATGAAGAAATGACCACCTCCAACGTTTGGTTTATGTTTAATAAGCATTTTTAATTTTATTGCTTAAATCGCATTTTCTCGGCGAGCTGAGCACTTTTTCTGAATTGTGCCGCTCCCGTCACTCTGGTTAGGTTGGCATCGAAAAAAACGCTCTCGGGTGCTTTAGAGTGCCGAATTTATTACTGCGCATTAAGAAATGACCACCTCCAACGTTTGGTTTATGTTTTATAAGCATTTTTAATTTTATTGCTTAAATCGCATTTTCTCGGCGAGCTGAGCACTTTTTCTGAATTGTGCCGCTCCCGTCACTCTGGTTAGGTTGGCATCGAAAAAAACGCTCTCGGGTGCTTTAGAGTGCCGAGTTTATTACTGCGCATTAAGAAATGACCACCTCCAACGTTTGGTTTATGTTTTATAAGCATTTTTAATTTTATTGCTTAAATCGCATTTTCTCGGCGAGCTGAGCACTTTTTCTGAATTGTGCCGCTCCCGTCACTCTGGTTAGGTTGGCATCGAAAAAAACGCTCTCGGGTGCTTTAGAGTGCCGAGTTTATTACTGCGCATTAAGAAATGACCACCTCCAACGTTTGGTTTATGTTTTATAAGCATTTTTAATTGTATTGCTTAAATCGCATTTTCTCGGCGAGCTGAGCACTTTTTCTGAATTGTGCCGCTCCCGTCACTCTGGTTAGGTTGGCATCGAAAAAAACGCTCTCGGGTGCTTTAGAGTGCCGAGTTTATCACTGCGCATGAAGAAATGACCACCTCCAACGTTTGGTTTATGTTTAATAAGCATTTTTAATTTTATTGCTTAAATCGCATTTTCTCGGCGAGCTGAGCACTTTTTCTGAATTGTGCCGCTCCCGTCACTCTGGTTAGGTTGGCATCGAAAAAAACGCTCACGGGTGCTTTAGAGTGCCGAGTTTATTACTGCGCATTAAGAAATGACCACCTCCAACGTTTGGTTTATGTTTTATAAGCATTTTTAATTTTATTGCTTAAATCGCATTTTCTCGGCGAGCTGAGCACTTTTTCTGAATTGTGCCGCTCCCGTCACTCTGGTTAGGTTGGCATCGAAAAAAACGCTCTCGGGTGCTTTAGAGTGCCGAGTTATTCACTGCGCATGGAGAAATGACCACCTCCAACGTTTGGTTTATGTTTTGTAAGCATTTTTAATTTTATTGCTTAAATCGCATTTTCTCCGCGAGCTGAGCACTTTTTCTGAATTGTGCCGCTCCCGTCACTCTGGTTAGGTTGGCATCGAAAAAAACGCTCTCGGGTGCTTTAGAGTGCCGAGTTTATCACTGCACATTAAGAAATGACCACCTCCAACGTTTGGTTTATGTTTTATAAGCATTTTTAATTTTATTGCTTAAATCGCATTTTCTCGGCGAGCTGAGCACTTTTTCTGAATTGTGCCGCTCCCGTCACTCTGGTTAGGTTGGCATCGAAAAAAACGCTCTCGGGTGCTTTAGAGTGCCGAGTTATTCACTGCGCATGAAGAAATGACCACCTCCAACGTTTGGTTTATGTTTTATAAGCATTTTTAATTTTATTGCTTAAATCGCATTTTCTCGGCGAGCTGAGCACTTTTTCTAAATTGTGCCGCTCCCGTCACTCTGGTTAGGTTGGCATCGAAAAAAACGCTCTCGGGTGCTTTAGAGTGCCGAGTTTATCACTGCGCATGAAGAAATGACCACCTCCAACGTTTGGTTTATGTTTTATAAGCATTTTTAATTTTATTGCTTAAATCGCATTTTCTCGGCGAGCTGAGCGCTTTTTCTGAATTGTGCCGCTCCCGTCACTCTGGTTAGGTTGGCATCGAAAAAAACGCTCTCGGGTGCTTTAGAGTGCCGAGTTTATCACTGCGCATGAAGAAATGACCACCTCCAACGTTTGGTTTATGTTTTATAAGCATTTTTAATTTTATTGCTTAAATCGCATTTTCTCGGCGAGCTGAGCGCTTTTTCTGAATTGTGCCGCTCCCGTAACTCTGGTTAGGTTGGCATCGAAAAAAACGCTCTCGGGTGCTTTAGAGTGCCGAGTTTATCACTGCGCATGAAGAAATGACCACTTCCAACGTTTGGTTTATGTTTTATAAGCATTTTTAATTTTATTGCTTAAATCGCATTTTCTCGGCGAGCTGAGCACTTTTTCTGAATTGTGCCGCTCCCGTCACTCTGGTTAGGTTGGCATCGAAAAAAACGCTCTCGGGTGCTCTAGAGTGCCGAGTTTATTACTGCGCATTAAGAAATGACCACCTCCAACGTTTGGTTTATGTTTTATAAGCATTTTTAATTTTATTGCTTAAATCGCATTTTCTCGGCGAGCTGAGCACTTTTTCTGAATTGTGCCGCTCCCGTCACTCTGGTTAGGTTGGCATCGAAAAAAACGCTCTCGGGTGCTGTAGAGTGCCGAGTTTATTACTGCGCATTAAGAAATGACCACCTCCAACGTTTGGTTTATGTTTTATAAGCATTTTTAATTTTATTGCTTAAATCGCATTTTCTCGGCGAGCTGAGCACTTTTTCTGAATTGTGCCGCTCCCGTCACTCTGGTTAGGTTGGCATCGAAAAAAACGCTCTCGGGTGCTTTAGAGTGCCGAGTTATTCACTGCGCATGAAGAAATGACCACCTCCAACGTTTGGTTTATGTTTTATAAGCATTTTTAATTTTATTGCTTAAATCGCATTTTCTCGGCGAGCTGAGCACTTTTTCTGAATTGTGCCGCTCCCGTCACTCTGGTTAGGTTGGCATCGAAAAAAAACGCTCTCGGGTGCTTTAGAGTGCCGAGTTTATCACTGCGCATTAAGAAATGACCACCTCCAACGTTTGGTTTATGTTTTATAAGCATTTTTAATTTTATTGCTTAAATCGCATTTTCTCGGCGAGCTGAGCACTTTTTCTGAATTGTGCCGCTCCCGTCACTCTGGTTAGGTTGGCATCGAAAAAAACGCTCTCGGGTGCTTTAGAGTGCCGAGTTTATTACTGCGCATTAAGAAATGACCACCTCCAACGTTTGGTTTATGTTTTATAAGCATTTTTAATTTTATTGCTTAAATCGCATTTTCTCGGCGAGCTGAGCACTTTTTCTGAATTGTGCCGCTCCCGTCACTGGTTAGGTTGGCATCGAAAAAAACGCTATCGGGTGCTTTAGAGTGCCGAGTTATTCACTGCGCATGAAGAAATGACCACCTCCAACGTTTGGTTTATGTTTAATAAGCATTTTTAATTTTATTGCTTAAATCGCATTTTCTCGGCGAGGTGAGCACTTTTTCTGAATTGTGCCGCTCCCGTCACTCTGGTTAGGTTGGCATCGAAAAAAACGCTCTCGGGTGCTTTAGAGTGCCGAGTTTATTACTGCGCATTAAGAAATGACCACCTCCAACGTTTGGTTTATGTTTTATAAGCATTTTTAATTTTATTGCTTAAATCGCATTTTCTCGGCGAGCTGAGCACTTTTTCTGAATTGTGCCGCTCCCGTCACTCTGGTTAGGTTGGCATCGAAAAAAACGCTCTCGGGTGCTTTAGAGTGCCGAGTTTATTACTGCGCATTAAGAAATGACCACCTCCAACGTTTGGTTTATGTTTTATAAGCATTTTTAATTTTATTGCTTAAATCGCATTTTCTCGGCGAGCTGAGCACTTTTTCTGAATTGTGCCGCTCCCGTCACTCTGGTTAGGTTGGCATCGAAAAAAACGCTCTCGGGTGCTTTAGAGTGCCGAGTTTATTACTGCGCATTAAGAAATGACCACCTCCAACGTTTGGTTTATGTTTTATAAGCATTTTTAATTTTATTGCTTAAATCGCATTTTCTCGGCGAGCTGAGCGCTTTTTCTGAATTGTGCCGCTCCCGTCACTCTGGTTAGGTTGGCATCGAAAAAAACGCTCTCGGGTGCTTTAGAGTGCCGAGTTATTCACTGCGCATGAAGAAATGACCACCTCCAACGTTTGGTTTATGTTTAATAAGCATTTTTAATTTTATTGCTTAAATCGCATTTTCTCGGCGAGCTGAGCACTTTTTCTGAATTGTGCCGCTCCCGTCACTCTGGTTAGGTTGGCATCGAAAAAAACGCTCTCGGGTGCTTTAGAGTGCCGAGTTTATTACTGCGCATTAAGAAATGACCACCTCCAACGTTTGGTTTATGTTTTATAAGCATTTTTAATTTTATTGCTTAAATCGCATTTTCTCGGCGAGCTGAGCGCTTTTTCTGAATTGTGCCGCTCCCGTCACTCTGGTTAGGTTGGCATCGAAAAAAACGCTCTCGGGTGCTTTAGAGTGCCGAGTTTATCACTGCGCATGAAGAAATGACCACCTCCAACGTTTGGTTTATGTTTTATAAGCATTTTTAATTTTATTGCTTAAATCGCATTTTCTCGGCGAGCTGAGCGCTTTTTCTGAATTGTGCCGCTCCCGTCACTCTGGTTAGGTTGGCATCGAAAAAAACGCTCTCGGGTGCTTTAGAGTGCCGAGTTATTCACTGCGCATGAAGAAATGACCACCTCCAATGTTTGGTTTATGTTTAATAAGCATTTTTAATTTTATTGCTTAAATCGCATTTTCTCGGCGAGCTGAGCGCTTTTTCTGAATTGTGCCGCTCCCGTCACTCTGGTTAGGTTGGCATCGAAAAAAACGCTCTCGGGTGCTTTAGAGTGCCGAGTTATTCACTGCGCATGAAGAAATGACCACCTCCAACGTTTGGTTTATGTTTAATAAGCATTTTTAATTTTATTGCTTAAATCGCATTTTCTCGGCGAGCTGAGCACTTTTTCTGAATTGTGCCGCTCCCGTCACTCTGGTTAGGTTGGCATCGAAAAAAACGCTCTCGGGTGCTTTAGAGTGCCGAGTTTATTACTGCGCATTAAGAAATGACCACCTCCAACGTTTGGTTTATGTTTTATAAGCATTTTTAATTTTATTGCTTAAATCGCATTTTCTCGGCGAGCTGAGCACTTTTTCTGAATTGTGCCGCTCCCGTCACTCTGGTTAGGTTGGCATCGAAAAAAACGCTCTCGGGTGCTTTAGAGTGCCGAGTTTATTACTGCGCATTAAGAAATGACCACCTCCAACGTTTGGTTTATGTTTTATAAGCATTTTTAATTTTATTGCTTAAATCGCATTTTCTCGGCGAGCTGAGCACTTTTTCTGAATTGTGCCGCTCCCGTCACTCTGGTTAGGTTGGCATCGAAAAAAACGCTCTCGGGTGCTTTAGAGTGCCGAGTTTATTACTGCGCATTAAGAAATGACCACCTCCAACGTTTGGTTTATGTTTTATAAGCATTTTTAATTTTATTGCTTAAATCGCATTTTCTCGGCGAGCTGAGCACTTTTTCTGAATTGTGCCGCTCCCGTCACTCTGGTTAGGTTGGCATCGAAAAAAACGCTCTCGGGTGCTTTAGAGTGCCGAGTTATTCACTGCGCATGAAGAAATGACCACCTCCAACGTTTGGTTTATGTTTAATAAGCATTTTTAATTTTATTGCTTGAATCGCATTTTCTCGGCGAGCTGAGCACTTTTTCTGAATTGTGCCGCTCCCGTCACTCTGGTTAGGTTGGCATCGAAAAAAACGCTCTCGGGTGCTTTAGAGTGCCGAGTTTATCACTGCGCATGAAGAAATGACCACCTCCAACGTTTGGTTTATGTTTTATAAGCATTTTTAATTTTATTGCTTAAATCGCATTTTCTCGGTGAGCTGAGCGCTTTTTCTGAATTGTGCCGCTCCCGTCACTCTGGTTAGGTTGGCATCGAAAAAAAGGCTCTCGGGTGCTTTAGAGTGCCGAGTTTATTACTGCGCATTAAGAAATGACCACCTCCAACGTTTGGTTTATGTTTTATAAGCATTTTTAATTTTATTGCTTAAATCGCATTTTCTCGGCGAGCTGAGCACTTTTTCTGAATTGTGCCGCTCCCGTCACTCTGGTTAGGTTGGCATCGAAAAAAACGCTCTCGGGTGCTTTAGAGTGCCGAGTTTATTACTGCGCATTAAGAAATGACCACCTCCAACGTTTGGTTTATGTTTTATAAGCATTTTTAATTTTATTGCTTAAATCGCATTTTCTCGGCGAGCTGAGCGCTTTTTCTGAATTGTGCCGCTCCCGTCACTCTGGTTAGGTTGGCATCGAAAAAAACGCTCTCGGGTGCTTTAGAGTGCCGAGTTATTCACTGCGCATGAAGAAATGACCACCTCCAACGTTTGGTTTATGTTTAATAAGCATTTTTAATTTTATTGCTTAAATCGCATTTTCTCGGCGAGCTGAGCACTTTTTCTGAATTGTGCCGCTCCCGTCACTCTGGTTAGGTTGGCATCGAAAAAAACGCTCTCGGGTGCTTTAGAGTGCCGAGTTTATTACTGCGCATTAAGAAATGACCACCTCCAACGTTTGGTTTATGTTTAATAAGCATTTTTAATTTTATTGCTTAAATCGCATTTTCTCGGCGAGCTGAGCACTTTTTCTGAATTGTGCCGCTCCCGTCACTCTGGTTAGGTTGGCATCGAAAAAAACGCTCTCGGGTGCTTTAGAGTGCCGAGTTTATTACTGCGCATTAAGAAATGACCACCTCCAACGTTTGGTTTATGTTTTATAAGCATTTTTAATTTTATTGCTTAAATCGCATTTTCTCGGCGAGCTGAGCACTTTTTCTGAATTGTGCCGCTCCCGTCACTCTGGTTAGGTTGGCATCGAAAAAAACGCTCTCGGGTGCTTTAGAGTGCCGAGTTTATTACTGCGCATTGAGAAATGACCACCTCCAACGTTTGGTTTATGTTTTATAAGCATTTTTAATTTTATTGCTTAAATCGCATTTTCTCGGCGAGCTGAGCACTTTTTCTGAATTGTGCCGCTCCCGTCACTCTGGTTAGGTTGGCATCGAAAAAAACGCTCTCGGGTGCTTTAGAGTGCCGAGTTTATTACTGCGCATTAAGAAATGACCACCTCCAACGTTTGGTTTATGTTTTATAAGCATTTTTAATTTTATTGCTTAAATCGCATTTTTTCGGCGAGCTGAGCGCTTTTTCTGAATTGTGCCGCTCCCGTCACTCTGGTTAGGTTGGCATCGAAAAAAACGCTCTCGGGTGCTTTAGAGTGCCGAGTTTATCACTGCGCATGAAGAAATGACCACCTCCAACGTTTGGTTTATGTTTTATAAGCATTTTTAATTTTATTGCTTAAATCGCATTTTCTCGGCGAGCTGAGCGCTTTTTCTGAATTGTGCCGCTCCCGTAACTCTGGTTAGGTTGGCATCGAAAAAAACGCTCTCGGGTGCTTTAGAGTGCCGAGTTTATCACTGCGCATGAAGAAATGACCACTTCCAACGTTTGGTTTATGTTTTATAAGCATTTTTAATTTTATTGCTTAAATCGCATTTTCTCGGCGAGCTGAGCGCTTTTTCTGAATTGTGCCGCTCCCGTCACTCTGGTTAGGTTGGCATCGAAAAAAACGCTCTCGGGTGATTTAGAGTGCCGAGTTATTCACTGCGCATGAAGAAATGACCACCTCCAACGTTTGGTTTATGTTTAATAAGCATTTTTAATTTTATTGCTTAAATCGCATTTTCTCGGCGAGCTGAGCACTTTTTCTGAATTGTGCCGCTCCCGTCACTCTGGTTAGGTTGGCATCGAAAAAAACGCTCTCGGGTGCTTTAGAGTGCCGAGTTTATTACTGCGCATTAAGAAATGACCACCTCCAACGTTTGGTTTATGTTTTATAAGCATTTTTAATTTTATTGCTTAAATCGCATTTTCTCGGCGAGCTGAGCACTTTTTCTGAATTGTGCCGCTCCCGTCACTCTGGTTAGGTTGGCATCGAAAAAAACGCTCTCGGGTGCTTTAGAGTGCCGAGTTTATTACTGCGCATTAAGAAATGACCACCTCCAACGTTTGGTTTATGTTTTATAAGCATTTTTAATTTTATTGCTTAAATCGCATTTTCTCGGCGAGCTGAGCGCTTTTTCTGAATTGTGCCGCTCCCGTCACTCTGGTTAGGTTGGCATCGAAAAAAACGCTCTCGGGTGCTTTAGACTGCCGAGTTTATTACTGCGCATTAAGAAATGACCACCTCCAACGTTTGGTTTATGTTTTATAAGCATTTTTAATTTTATTGCTTAAATCGCATTTTCTCGGTGAGCTGAGCACTTTTTTCTGAATTGTGCCGCTCCCGTCACTCTGGTTAGGTTGGCATCGAAAAAAACGCTCTCGGGTGCTTTAGAGTGCCGAGTTTATTACTGCGCATTAAGAAATGACCACCTCCAACGTTTGGTTTATGTTTTATAAGCATTTTTAATTTTATTGCTTAAATCGCATTTTCTCGGCGAGCTGAGCACTTTTTCTGAATTGTGCCGCTCCCGTCACTCTGGTTAGGTTGGCATCGAAAAAAACGCTCTCGGGTGCTTTAGAGTGCCGAGTTTATTACTGCGCATTAAGAAATGACCACCTCCAACGTTTGGTTTATGTTTTATAAGCATTTTTAATTTTATTGCTTAAATCGCATTTTCTCGGCGAGCTGAGCACTTTTTCTGAATTGTGCCGCTCCCGTCACTCTGGTTAGGTTGGCATCGAAAAAAACGCTCTCGGGTGCTTTAGAGTGCCGAGTTTATTACTGCGCATTAAGAAATGACCACCTCCAACGTTTGGTTTATGTTTTATAAGCATTTTTAATTTTATTGCTTAAATCGCATTTTCTCGGCGAGCTGAGCGCTTTTTCTGAATTGTGCCGCCCCCGTCACTCTGGTTAGGTTGGCATCGAAAAAAAACGCTCTCGGGTGCTTTAGAGTGCCGAGTTATTCACTGCGCATGAAGAAATGACCACCTCCAACGTTTGGTTTATGTTTTATAAGCATTTTTAATTTTATTGCTTAAATCGCAATTTCTCGGCGAGCTGAGCACTTTTTCTGAATTGTGCCGCTCCCGTCACTCTGGTTAGGTTGGCATCGAAAAAAACGCTCTCGGGTGCTTTAGAGTGCCGAGTTTATCACTGCGCATGAAGAAATGACCACCTCCAACGTTTGGTTTATGTTTTATAAGCATTTTTAATTTTATTGCTTAAATCGCATTTTGTCGGCGAGCTGAGCGCTTTTTCTGAATTGTGCCGCTCCCGTCACTCTGGTTAGGTTGGCATCGAAAAAAACGCTCTCGGGTGCTTTAGAGTGCCGAGTTATTCACTGCGCATGAAGAAATGACCACCTCCAACGTTTGGTTTATGTTTAATAAGCATTTTTAATTTTATTGCTTAAATCGCATTTTCTCGGCGAGCTGAGCGCTTTTTCTGAATTGTGCCGCTCCCGTAACTCTGGTTAGGTTGGCATCGAAAAAAACGCTCTCGGGTGCTTTAGAGTGCCGAGTTTATCACTGCGCATGAAGAAATGACCACTTCCAACGTTTGGTTTATGTTTTATAAGCATTTTTAATTTTATTGCTTAAATCGCAATTTCTCGGCGAGCTGAGCACTTTTTCTGAATTGTGCCGCTCCCGTCACTCTGGTTAGGTTGGCATCGAAAAAAACGCTCTCGGGTGCTTTAGAGTGCCGACTTTATCACTGCGCATGAAGAAATGACCACCTCCAACGTTTGGTTTATGTTTTATAAGCATTTTTAATTTTATTGCTTAAATCGCATTTTCTCGGCGAGCTGAGCACTTTTTCTGAATTGTGCCGCTCCCGTCACTCTGGTTAGGTTGGCATCGAAAAAAACGCTCTCGGGTGCTTTAGAGTGCCGAGTTTATCACTGCGCATGAAGAAATGACCACCTCCAACGTTTGGTTTATGTTTTATAAGCATTTTTAATTTTATTGCTTAAATCGCATTTTCTCGGCGAGCTGAGCGCTTTTTCTGAATTGTGCCGCTCCCGTAACTCTGGTTAGGTTGGCATCGAAAAAAACGCTCTCGGGTGCTTTAGAGTGCCGAGTTTATCACTGCGCATGAAGAAATGACCACTTCCAACGTTTGGTTTATGTTTTATAAGCATTTTTAATTTTATTGCTTAAATCGCATTTTCTCGGCGAGCTGAGCGCTTTTTCTGAATTGTGCCGCTCCCGTCACTCTGGTTAGGTTGGCATCGAAAAAAACGCTCTCGGGTGATTTAGAGTGCCGAGTTATTCACTGCGCATGAAGAAATGACCACCTCCAACGTTTGGTTTATGTTTAATAAGCATTTTTAATTTTATTGCTTAAATCGCATTTTCTCGGCGAGCTGAGCACTTTTTCTGAATTGTGCCGCTCCCGTCACTCTGGTTAGGTTGGCATCGAAAAAAACGCTCTCGGGTGCTTTAGAGTGCCGAGTTTATTACTGCGCATTAAGAAATGACCACCTCCAACGTTTGGTTTATGTTTTATAAGCATTTTTAATTTTATTGCTTAAATCGCATTTTCTCGGCGAGCTGAGCACTTTTTCTGAATTGTGCCGCTCCCGTCACTCTGGTTAGGTTGGCATCGAAAAAAACGCTCTCGGGTGCTTTAGAGTGCCGAGTTTATTACTGCGCATTAAGAAATGACCACCTCCAACGTTTGGTTTATGTTTTATAAGCATTTTTAATTTTATTGCTTAAATCGCATTTTCTCGGCGAGCTGAGCGCTTTTTCTGAATTGTGCCGCTCCCGTCACTCTGGTTAGGTTGGCATCGAAAAAAACGCTCTCGGGTGCTTTAGAGTGCCGAGTTTATTACTGCGCATTAAGAAATGACCACCTCCAACGTTTGGTTTATGTTTTATAAGCATTTTTAATTTTATTGCTTAAATCGCATTTTCTCGGCGAGCTGAGCACTTTTTCTGAATTGTGCCGCTCCCGTCACTCTGGTTAGGTTGGCATCGAAAAAAACGCTCTCGGGTGCTTTAGAGTGCCGAGTTTATTACTGCGCATTAAGAAATGACCACCTCCAACGTTTGGTTTATGTTTTATAAGCATTTTTAATTTTATTGCTTAAATCGCATTTTCTCGGCGAGCTGAGCACTTTTTCTGAATTGTGCCGCTCCCGTCACTCTGGTTAGGTTGGCATCGAAAAAAACGCTCTCGGGTGCTTTAGAGTGCCGAGTTTATTACTGCGCATTAAGAAATGACCACCTCCAACGTTTGGTTTATGTTTTATAAGCATTTTTAATTTTATTGCTTAAATCGCATTTTCTCGGCGAGCTGAGCACTTTTTCTGAATTGTGCCGCTCCCGTCACTCTGGTTAGGTTGGCATCGAAAAAAACGCTCTCGGGTGCTTTAGAGTGCCGAGTTTATTACTGCGCATTAAGAAATGACCACCTCCAACGTTTGGTTTATGTTTTATAAGCATTTTTAATTTTATTGCTTAAATCGCATTTTCTCGGCGAGCTGAGCGCTTTTTCTGAATTGTGCCGCCCCCGTCACTCTGGTTAGGTTGGCATCGAAAAAAACGCTCTCGGGTGCTTTAGAGTGCCGAGTTATTCACTGCGCATGAAGAAATGACCACCTCCAACGTTTGGTTTATGTTTTATAAGCATTTTTAATTTTATTGCTTAAATCGCAATTTCTCGGCGAGCTGAGCACTTTTTCTGAATTGTGCCGCTCCCGTCACTCTGGTTAGGTTGGCATCGAAAAAAACGCTCTCGGGTGCTTTAGAGTGCCGAGTTTATCACTGCGCATGAAGAAATGACCACCTCCAACGTTTGGTTTATGTTTTATAAGCATTTTTAATTTTATTGCTTAAATCGCATTTTGTCGGCGAGCTGAGCGCTTTTTCTGAATTGTGCCGCTCCCGTCACTCTGGTTAGGTTGGCATCGAAAAAAACGCTCTCGGGTGCTTTAGAGTGCCGAGTTATTCACTGCGCATGAAGAAATGACCACCTCCAACGTTTGGTTTATGTTTAATAAGCATTTTTAATTTTATTGCTTAAATCGCATTTTCTCGGCGAGCTGAGCGCTTTTTCTGAATTGTGCCGCTCCCGTAACTCTGGTTAGGTTGGCATCGAAAAAAACGCTCTCGGGTGCTTTAGAGTGCCGAGTTTATCACTGCGCATGAAGAAATGACCACTTCCAACGTTTGGTTTATGTTTTATAAGCATTTTTAATTTTATTGCTTAAATCGCAATTTCTCGGCGAGCTGAGCACTTTTTCTGAATTGTGCCGCTCCCGTCACTCTGGTTAGGTTGGCATCGAAAAAAACGCTCTCGGGTGCTTTAGAGTGCCGACTTTATCACTGCGCATGAAGAAATGACCACCTCCAACGTTTGGTTTATGTTTTATAAGCATTTTTAATTTTATTGCTTAAATCGCATTTTCTCGGCGAGCTGAGCACTTTTTCTGAATTGTGCCGCTCCCGTCACTCTGGTTAGGTTGGCATCGAAAAAAACGCTCACGGGTGCTTTAGAGTGCCGAGTTTATTACTGCGCATTAAGAAATGACCACCTCCAACGTTTGGTTTATGTTTTATAAGCATTTTTAATTGTATTGCTTAAATCGCATTTTCTCGGCGAGCTGAGCACTTTTTCTGAATTAACCGCTCCCGTCACTCTGGTTAGGTTGGCATCGAAAAAAACGCTCTCGGGTGCTTTAGAGTGCCGAGTTATTCACTGCGCATGAAGAAATGACCACCTCCAACGTTTGGTTTATGTTTTATAAGCATTTTTAATTTTATTGCTTAAATCGCATTTTCTCGGCGAGCTGAGCGCTTTTTCTGAATTGTGCCGCTCCCGTAACTCTGGTTAGGTTGGCATCGAAAAAAACGCTCTCGGGTGCTTTAGAGTGCCGAGTTTATTACTGCGCATTAAGAAATGACCACGTTTGGTTTATGTTTTATAAGCATTTTTTATTTTATTGCTTAAATCGCATTTTCTCGGCGAGCTGAGCACTTTTTCTGAATTGTGCCGCTCCCGTCACTCTGGTTAGGTTGGCATCGAAAAAAACGCTATCGGGTGCTTTAGAGTGCCGAGTTATTCACTGCGCATGAAGAAATGACCACCTCCAACGTTTGGTTTATGTTTAATAAGCATTTATAATTTTATTGCTTAAATCGCATTTTCTCGGCGAGCTGAGCACTTTTTCTGAATTGTGCCGCTCCCGTCACTCTGGTTAGGTTGGCATCGAAAAAAACGCTCTCGGGTGCTTTAGAGTGCCGAGTTTATTACTGCGCATTAAGAAATGACCACCTCCAACGTTTGGTTTATGTTTTATAAGCATTTTTAATTTTATTGCTTAAATCGCATTTTCTCGGCGAGCTGAGCACTTTTTCTGAATTGTGCCGCTCCCGTCACTCTGGTTAGGTTGGCATCGAAAAAAACGCTCTCGGGTGCTTTAGAGTGCCGAGTTTATTACTGCGCATTAAGAAATGACCACCTCCAACGTTTGGTTTATGTTTTATAAGCATTTTTAATTTTATTGCTTAAATCGCATTTTCTCGGCGAGCTGAGCACTTTTTCTGAATTGTGCCGCTCCCGTCACTTGGCATCGAAAAAAACGCTCTCGGGTGCTTTAGAGTGCCGAGTTATTCACTGCGCATGAACAAATGACCACCTCCAACGTTTGGTTTATGTTTTATAAGCATTTTTAATTTTATTGCTTAAATCGCATTTTCTCGGCGAGCTGAGCGCTTTTTCTGAATTGTGCCGCTCCCGTCACTCTGGTTAGGTTGGCATCGAAAAAAACGCTCTCGGGTGCTTTAGAGTGCCGAGTTTATTACTGCGCATTAAGAAATGACCACCTCCAACGTTTGGTTTATGTTTTATAAGCATTTTTAATTTTATTGCTTAAATCGCATTTTCTCGGCGAGCTGAGCACTTTTTCTGAATTGTGCCGCTCCCGTCACTTGGCATCGAAAAAAACGCTCTCGGGTCTTTAGAGTGCCGAGTTATTCACTGCGCATGAAGAAATGACCACCTCCAACGTTTGGTTTACGTTTTATAAGCATTTTTAATTTTATTGCTTAAATCGCATTTTCTCGGCGAGCTGAGCGCTTTTTCTGAATTGTGCCGCTCCCGTCACTCTGGTTAGGTTGGCATCGAAAAAAACGCTCTCGGGTGCTTTAGAGTGCCGAGTTTGTTACTGCGCATTAAGAAATGACCACCTCCAACGTTTGGTTTATGTTTTATAAGCATTTTTAATTTTATTGCTTAAATCGCATTTTCTCGGCGAGCTGAGCACTTTTTCTGAATTGTGCCGCTCCCGTCACTCTGGTTAGGTTGGCATCGAAAAAAACGCTCTCGGGTGCTTTAGAGTGCCGAGTTTATTACTGCGCATTAAGAAATGACCACCTCCAACGTTTGGTTTATGTTTTATAAGCATTTTTAATTTTATTGCTTAAATCGCATTTTCTCGGCGAGCTGAGCACTTTTTCTGAATTGTGCCGCTCCCGTCACTCTGGTTAGGTTGGCATCGAAAAAAACGCTATCGGGTGCTTTAGAGTGCCGAGTTATTCACTGCGCATGAAGAAATGACCACCTCCAACGTTTGGTTTATGTTTAATAAGCATTTTTAATTTTATTGCTTAAATCGCATTTTCTCGGCGAGCTGAGCACTTTTTCTGAATTGTGCCGCTCCCGTCACTCTGGTTAGGTTGGCATCGAAAAAAACGCTCTCGGGTGCTTTAGAGTGCCGAGTTTATTACTGCGCATTAAGAAATGACCACCTCCAACGTTTGGTTTATGTTTTATAAGCATTTTTAATTTTATTGCTTAAATCGCATTTTCTCGGCGAGCTGAGCACTTTTTCTGAATTGTGCCGCTCCCGTCACTCTGGTTAGGTTGGCATCGAAAAAAACGCTCTCGGGTGCTTTAGAGTGCCGAGTTTATTACTGCGCATTAAGAAATGACCACCTCCAACGTTTGGTTTATGTTTTATAAGCATTTTTAATTTTATTGCTTAAATCGCATTTTCTCGGCGAGCTGAGCGCTTTTTCTGAATTGTGCCGCTCCCGTCACTCTGGTTAGGTTGGCATCGAAAAAAACGCTCTCGGGTGCTTTAGAGTGCCGAGTTATTCACTGCGCATGAAGAAATGACCACCTCCAACGTTTGGTTTATGTTTAATAAGCATTTTTAATTTTATTGCTTAAATCGCATTTTCTCGGCGAGCTGAGCACTTTTTCTGAATTGTGCCGCTCCCGTCACTCTGGTTAGGTTGGCATCGAAAAAAACGCTCTCGGGTGCTTTAGAGTGCCGAGTTTATTACTGCGCATTAAGAAATGACCACCTCCAACGTTTGGTTTATGTTTAATAAGCATTTTTAATTTTATTGCTTAAATCGCATTTTCTCGGCGAGCTGAGCGCTTTTTCTGAATTGTGCCGCTCCCGTCACTCTGGTTAGGTTGGCATCGAAAAAAACGCTCTCGGGTGCTTTAGAGTGCCGAGTTATTCACTGCGCATGAAGAAATGACCACCTCCAACGTTTGGTTTATGTTTAATAAGCATTTTTAATTTTATTGCTTAAATCGCATTTTCTCGGCGAGCTGAGCACTTTTTCTGAATTGTGCCGCTCCCGTCACTGGTTAGGTTGGCATCGAAAAAAACGCTCTCGGGTGCTTTAGAGTGTCGAGTTTATTACTGCGCATTAAGAAATGACCACCTCCAACGTTTGGTTTATGTTTTATAAGCATTTTTAATTTTATTGCTTAAATCGCATTTTCTCGGCGAGCTGAGCGCTTTTTCTGAATTGTGCCGCTCCCGTCACTCTGGTTAGGTTGGCATCGAAAAAAACGCTTTCGGGTGCTTTAGAGTGCCGAGTTATTCACTGCGCATGAAGAAATGACCACCTCCAACGTTTGGTTTATGTTTAATAAGCATTTTTAATTTTATTGCTTAAATCGCATTTTCTCGGCGAGCTGAGCACTTTTTCTGAATTGTGCCGCTCCCGTCACTCTGGTTAGGTTGGCATCGAAAAAAACGCTCTCGGGTGCTTTAGAGTGCCGAGTTTATTACTGCGCATTAAGAAATGACCACCTCCAACGTTTGGTTTATGTTTTATAAGAATTTTTAATTTTATTGCTTAAATCGCATTTTCTCGGCGAGCTGAGCACTTTTTCTGAATTGTGCCGCTCCCGTCACTCTGGTTAGGTTGGCATCGAAAAAAACGCTCTCGGGTGCTTTAGAGTGCCGAGTTTATCACTGCGCATGAAGAAATGACCACCTCCAACGTTTGGTTTATGTTTAATAAGCATTTTTAATTTTATTGCTTAAATCGCATTTTCTCGGCGAGCTGAGCACTTTTTCTGAATTGTGCCGCTCCCGTCACTCTGGTTAGGTTGGCATCGAAAAAAACGCTCTCGGGTGCTTTAGAGTGCCGACTTTATCACTGCGCATGAAGAAATGACCACCTCCAACGTTTGGTTTATGTTTTATAAGCATTTTTAATTTTATTGCTTAAATCGCATTTTCTCGGCGAGCTGAGCACTTTTTCTGAATTGTGCCGCTCCCGTCACTCTGGTTAGGTTGGCATCGAAAAAAACGCTCCCGGGTGCTTTAGAGTGCCGAGTTTATTACTGCGCATTAAGAAATGACCACCTCCAACGTTTGGTTTATGTTTTATAAGCATTTTTAATTTTATTGCTTAAATCGCATTTTCTCGGCGAGCTGAGCACTTTTTCTGAATTGTGCCGCTCCCGTCACTCTGGTTAGGTTGGCATCGAAAAAAACGCTCTCGGGTGCTTTAGAGTGCCGAGTTATTCACTGCGCATGAAGAAATGACCACCTCCAACGTTTGGTTTATGTTTTATAAGCATTTTTAATTTTATTGCTTAAATCGCATTTTCTCGGCGAGCTGAGCACTTTTTCTGAATTGTGCCGCTCCCGTCACTCTGGTTAGGTTGGCATCGAAAAAAACGCTCTCGGGTGCTTTAGAGTGCCGAGTTTATCACTGCGCATGAAGAAATGACCACCTCCAACGTTTGGTTTATGTTTTATAAGCATTTTTAATTTTATTGCTTAAATCGCATTTTCTCGGCGAGCTGAGCGCTTTTTCTGAATTGTGCCGCTCCCGTCACTCTGGTTAGGTTGGCATCGAAAAAAACGCTCTCGGGTGCTTTAGAGTGCCGAGTTTATCACTGCGCATGAAGAAATGACCACCTCCAACGTTTGGTTTATGTTTAATAAGCATTTTTAATTTTATTGCTTGAATCGCATTTTCTCGGCGAGCTGAGCACTTTTTCTGAATTGTGCCGCTCCCGTCACTCTGGTTAGGTTGGCATCGAAAAAAACGCTCTCGGGTGCTTTAGAGTGCCGAGTTTATCACTGCGCATGAAGAAATGACCACCTCCAACGTTTGGTTTATGTTTTATAAGCATTTTTAATTTTATTGCTTAAATCGCATTTTCTCGGCGAGCTGAGCACTTTTTCTGAATTGTGCCGCTCCCGTCACTCTGGTTAGGTTGGCATCGAAAAAAACGCTCTCGGGTGCTTTAGAGTGCCGAGTTTATTACTGCGCAT
Organism: Syngnathus typhle; assembly: GCF_033458585.1. NCBI lineage: Eukaryota > Metazoa > Chordata > Actinopteri > Syngnathiformes > Syngnathidae > Syngnathus > Syngnathus typhle. The sequence continues at coordinate 472,945 of NW_026871960.1, read as the reverse complement.
TAAGAAATGACCACCTCCAACGTTTGGTTTATGTTTTATAAGCATTTTTAATTTTATTGCTTAAATCGCATTTTCTCGGCGAGCTGAGCGCTTAATCTGAATTGTGCCGCTCCCGTCACTCTGGTTAGGTTGGCATCGAAAAAAACGCTCTCGGGTGCTTTAGAGTGCCGAGTTTATCACTGCGCATGAAGAAATGACCACCTCCAACGTTTGGTTTATGTTTTATAAGCATTTTTAATTTTATTGCTTAAATCGCATTTTCTCGGCGAGCTGAGCGCTTTTTCTGAATTGTGCCGCTCCCGTAACTCTGGTTAGGTTGGCATCGAAAAAAACGCTCTCGGGTGCTTTAGAGTGCCGAGTTTATCACTGCGCATGAAGAAATGACCACTTCCAACGTTTGGTTTATGTTTTATAAGCATTTTTAATTTTATTGCTTAAATCGCATTTTCTCGGCGAGCTGAGCACTTTTTCTGAATTGTGCCGCTCCCGTCACTCTGGTTAGGTTGGCATCGAAAAAAACGCTCTCGGGTGCTCTAGAGTGCCGAGTTTATTACTGCGCATTAAGAAATGACCACCTCCAACGTTTGGTTTATGTTTTATAAGCATTTTTAATTTTATTGCTTAAATCGCATTTTCTCGGCGAGCTGAGCACTTTTTCTGAATTGTGCCGCTCCCGTCACTCTGGTTAGGTTGGCATCGAAAAAAACGCTCTCGGGTGCTTTAGAGTGCCGAGTTTATTACTGCGCATTAAGAAATGACCACCTCCAACGTTTGGTTTATGTTTTATAAGCATTTTTAATTTTATTGCTTAAATCGCATTTTCTCGGCGAGCTGAGCACTTTTTCTGAATTGTGCCGCTCCCGTCACTCTGGTTAGGTTGGCATCGAAAAAAACGCTCTCGGGTGCTTTAGAGTGCCGAGTTATTCACTGCGCATGAAGAAATGACCACCTCCAACGTTTGGTTTATGTTTTATAAGCATTTTTAATTTTATTGCTTAAATCGCATTTTCTCGGCGAGCTGAGCACTTTTTCTGAATTGTGCCGCTCCCGTCACTCTGGTTAGGTTGGCATCGAAAAATACGCTCTCGGGTGCTTTAGAGTGCCGAGTTTATCACTGCGCATGAAGAAATGACCACCTCCAACGTTTGGTTTATGTTTTATAAGCATTTTTAATTTTATTGCTTAAATCGCATTTTCTCGGCGAGCTGAGCGCTTTTTCTGAATTGTGCCGCTCCCGTCACTCTGGTTAGGTTGGCATCGAAAAAAACGCTCTCGGGTGCTTTAGAGTGCCGAGTTATTCACTGCGCATGAAGAAATGACCACCTCCAATGTTTGGTTTATGTTTAATAAGCATTTTTAATTGTATTGCTTAAATCGCATTTTCTCGGCGAGCTGAGCGCTTTTTCTGAATTGTGCCGCTCCCGTCACTCTGGTTAGGTTGGCATCGAAAAAAACGCTCTCGGGTGCTTTAGAGTGCCGACTTTATCACTGCGCATGAAGAAATGACCACCTCCAACGTTTGGTTTATGTTTTATAAGCATTTTTAATTTTATTGCTTAAATCGCATTTTCTCGGCGAGCTGAGCGCTTTTTCTGAATTGTGCCGCTCCCGTCACTCTGGTTAGGTTGGCATCGAAAAAAACGCTCTCGGGTGCTTTAGAGTGCCGAGTTTATTACTGCGCATTAAGAAATGACCACCTCCAACGTTTGGTTTATGTTTTATAAGCATTTTTAATTTTATTGCTTAAATCGCATTTTCTCGGCGAGCTGAGCACTTTTTCTGAATTGTGCCGCTCCCGTCACTCTGGTTAGGTTGGCATCGAAAAAAACGCTCTCGGGTGCTTTAGAGTGCCGAGTTTATTACTGCGCATTAAGAAATGACCACCTCCAACGTTTGGTTTATGTTTTATAAGCATTTTTAATTTTATTGCTTAAATCGCCTTTTCTCGGCGAGCTGAGCACTTTTTCTGAATTGTGCCGCTCCCGTCACTCTGGTTAGGTTGGCATCGAAAAAAACGCTATCGGGTGCTTTAGAGTGCCGAGTTATTCACTGCGCATGAAGAAATGACCACCTCCAACGTTTGGTTTATGTTTAATAAGCATTTTTAATTTTATTGCTTAAATCGCATTTTCTCGGCGAGCTGAGCACTTTTTCTGAATTGTGCCGCTCCCGTCACTCTGGTTAGGTTGGCATCGAAAAAAACGCTCTCGGGTGCTTTAGAGTGCCGAGTTTATTACTGCGCATTAAGAAATGACCACCTCCAACGTTTGGTTTATGTTTTATAAGCATTTTTAATTTTATTGCTTAAATCGCATTTTCTCGGCGAGCTGAGCACTTTTTCTGAATTGTGCCGCTCCCGTCACTCTGGTTAGGTTGGCATCGAAAAAAACGCTCTCGGGTGCTTTAGAGTGCCGAGTTTATTACTGCGCATTAAGAAATGACCACCTCCAACCTTTGGTTTATGTTTTATAAGCATTTTTAATTTTATTGCTTAAATCGCATTTTCTCGGCGAGCTGAGCGCTTTTTCTGAATTGTGCCGCTCCCGTCACTCTGGTTAGGTTGGCATCGAAAAAAACGCTCTCGGGTGCTTTAGAGTGCCGAGTTATTCACTGCGCATGAAGAAATGACCACCTCCAACGTTTGGTTTATGTTTAATAAGCATTTTTAATTTTATTGCTTAAATCGCATTTTCTCGGCGAGCTGAGCACTTTTTCTGAATTGTGCCGCTCCCGTCACTCTGGTTAGGTTGGCATCGAAAAAAACGCTCTCGGGTGCTTTAGAGTGCCGAGTTTATTACTGCGCATTAAGAAATGACCACCTCCAACGTTTGGTTTATGTTTTATAAGCATTTTTAATTTTATTGCTTAAATCGCATTTTCTCGGCGAGCTGAGCGCTTTTTCTGAATTGTGCCGCTCCCGTCACTCTGGTTAGGTTGGCATCGAAAAAAACGCTCTCGGGTGCTTTAGAGTGCCGAGTTTATCACTGCGCATGAAGAAATGACCACCTCCAACGTTTGGTTTATGTTTTATAAGCATTTTTAATTTTATTGCTTAAATCGCATTTTCTCGGCGAGCTGAGCGCTTTTTCTGAATTGTGCCGCTCCCGTAACTCTGGTTAGGTTGGCATCGAAAAAAACGCTCTCGGGTGCTTTAGAGTGCCGAGTTTATCACTGCGCATGAAGAAATGACCACTTCCAACGTTTGGTTTATGTTTTATAAGCATTTTTAATTTTATTGCTTAAATCGCATTTTCTCGGCGAGCTGAGCACTTTTTCTGAATTGTGCCGCTCCCGTCACTCTGGTTAGGTTGGCATCGAAAAAAACGCTCTCGGGTGCTCTAGAGTGCCGAGTTTATTACTGCGCATTAAGAAATGACCACCTCCAACGTTTGGTTTATGTTTTATAAGCATTTTTAATTTTATTGCTTAAATCGCATTTTCTCGGCGAGCTGAGCACTTTTTCTGAATTGTGCCGCTCCCGTCACTCTGGTTAGGTTGGCATCGAAAAAAACGCTCTCGGGTGCTTTAGAGTGCCGAGTTTATTACTGCGCATTAAGAAATGACCACCTCCAACGTTTGGTTTATGTTTTATAAGCATTTTTAATTTTATTGCTTAAATCGCATTTTCTCGGCGAGCTGAGCACTTTTTCTGAATTGTGCCGCTCCCGTCACTCTGGTTAGGTTGGCATCGAAAAAAACGCTCTCGGGTGCTTTAGAGTGCCGAGTTATTCACTGCGCATGAAGAAATGACCACCTCCAACGTTTGGTTTATGTTTTATAAGCATTTTTAATTTTATTGCTTAAATCGCATTTTCTCGGCGAGCTGAGCACTTTTTCTGAATTGTGCCGCTCCCGTCACTCTGGTTAGGTTGGCATCGAAAAAAACGCTCTCGGGTGCTTTAGAGTGCCGAGTTTATCACTGCGCATGAAGAAATGACCACCTCCAACGTTTGGTTTATGTTTTATAAGCATTTTTAATTTTATTGCTTAAATCGCATTTTCTCGGCGAGCTGAGCACTTTTTCTGAATTGTGCCGTCCCGTCACTCTGGTTAGGTTGGCATCGAAAAAAACGCTCACGGGTGCTTTAGAGTGCCGAGTTTATTACTGCGCATTAAGAAATGACCACCTCCAACGTTTGGTTTATGTTTTATAAGCATTTTTAATTTTATTGCTTAAATCGCATTTTCTCGGCGAGCTGAGCACTTTTTCTGAATTGTGCCGCTCCCGTCACTCTGGTTAGGTTGGCATCGAAAAAAACGCTCTCGGGTGCTTTAGAGTGCCGAGTTATTCACTGCGCATGGAGAAATGACCACCTCCAACGTTTGGTTTATGTTTTATAAGCATTTTTAATTTTATTGCTTAAATCGCTTTTTCTCGGCGAGCTGAGCACTTTTTCTGAATTGTGCCGCTCCCGTCACTCTGGTTAGGTTGGCATCGAAAAAAACGCTCTCGGGTGCTTTAGAGTGCCGAGTTTATCACTGCGCATGAAGAAATGACCACCTCCAACGTTTGGTTTATGTTTTATAAGCATTTTTAATTTTATTGCTTAAATCGCATTTTCTCGGCGAGCTGAGCGCTTTTTCTGAATTGTGCCGCTCCCGTCACTCTGGTTAGGTTGGCATCGAAAAAAACGCTCTCGGGTGCTTTAGAGTGCCGAGTTTATCACTGCGCATGAAGAAATGACCACCTCCAACGTTTGGTTTATGTTTTATAAGCATTTTTAATTTTATTGCTTAAATCGCATTTTCTCGGCGAGCTGAGCACTTTTTCTGAATTGTGCCGCTCCCGTCACTGGTTAGGTTGGCATCGAAAAAAACGCTCTCGGGTGCTTTAGAGTGTCGAGTTTATTACTGCGCATTAAGAAATGACCACCTCCAACGTTTGGTTTATGTTTTATAAGCATTTTTAATTTTATTGCTTAAATCGCATTTTCTCGGCGAGCTGAGCGCTTTTTCTGAATTGTGCCGCTCCCGTCACTCTGGTTAGGTTGGCATCGAAAAAAACGCTTTCGGGTGCTTTAGAGTGCCGAGTTATTCACTGCGCATGAAGAAATGACCACCTCCAACGTTTGGTTTATGTTTAATAAGCATTTTTAATTTTATTGCTTAAATCGCATTTTCTCGGCGAGCTGAGCACTTTTTCTGAATTGTGCCGCTCCCGTCACTCTGGTTAGGTTGGCATCGAAAAAAACGCTCTCGGGTGCTTTAGAGTGCCGAGTTTATTACTGCGCATTAAGAAATGACCACCTCCAACGTTTGGTTTATGTTTTATAAGAATTTTTAATTTTATTGCTTAAATCGCATTTTCTCGGCGAGCTGAGCACTTTTTCTGAATTGTGCCGCTCCCGTCACTCTGGTTAGGTTGGCATCGAAAAAAACGCTCTCGGGTGCTTTAGAGTGCCGAGTTTATCACTGCGCATGAAGAAATGACCACCTCCAACGTTTGGTTTATGTTTAATAAGCATTTTTAATTTTATTGCTTAAATCGCATTTTCTCGGCGAGCTGAGCACTTTTTCTGAATTGTGCCGCTCCCGTCACTCTGGTTAGGTTGGCATCGAAAAAAACGCTCTCGGGTGCTTTAGAGTGCCGACTTTATCACTGCGCATGAAGAAATGACCACCTCCAACGTTTGGTTTATGTTTTATAAGCATTTTTAATTTTATTGCTTAAATCGCATTTTCTCGGCGAGCTGAGCACTTTTTCTGAATTGTGCCGCTCCCGTCACTCTGGTTAGGTTGGCATCGAAAAAAACGCTCCCGGGTGCTTTAGAGTGCCGAGTTTATTACTGCGCATTAAGAAATGACCACCTCCAACGTTTGGTTTATGTTTTATAAGCATTTTTAATTTTATTGCTTAAATCGCATTTTCTCGGCGAGCTGAGCACTTTTTCTGAATTGTGCCGCTCCCGTCACTCTGGTTAGGTTGGCATCGAAAAAAACGCTCTCGGGTGCTTTAGAGTGCCGAGTTATTCACTGCGCATGAAGAAATGACCACCTCCAACGTTTGGTTTATGTTTTATAAGCATTTTTAATTTTATTGCTTAAATCGCATTTTCTCGGCGAGCTGAGCACTTTTTCTGAATTGTGCCGCTCCCGTCACTCTGGTTAGGTTGGCATCGAAAAAAACGCTCTCGGGTGCTTTAGAGTGCCGAGTTTATCACTGCGCATGAAGAAATGACCACCTCCAACGTTTGGTTTATGTTTTATAAGCATTTTTAATTTTATTGCTTAAATCGCATTTTCTCGGCGAGCTGAGCGCTTTTTCTGAATTGTGCCGCTCCCGTCACTCTGGTTAGGTTGGCATCGAAAAAAACGCTCTCGGGTGCTTTAGAGTGCCGAGTTTATCACTGCGCATGAAGAAATGACCACCTCCAACGTTTGGTTTATGTTTAATAAGCATTTTTAATTTTATTGCTTGAATCGCATTTTCTCGGCGAGCTGAGCACTTTTTCTGAATTGTGCCGCTCCCGTCACTCTGGTTAGGTTGGCATCGAAAAAAACGCTCTCGGGTGCTTTAGAGTGCCGAGTTTATCACTGCGCATGAAGAAATGACCACCTCCAACGTTTGGTTTATGTTTTATAAGCATTTTTAATTTTATTGCTTAAATCGCATTTTCTCGGCGAGCTGAGCACTTTTTCTGAATTGTGCCGCTCCCGTCACTCTGGTTAGGTTGGCATCGAAAAAAACGCTCTCGGGTGCTTTAGAGTGCCGAGTTTATTACTGCGCATTAAGAAATGACCACCTCCAACGTTTGGTTTATGTTTTATAAGCATTTTTAATTTTATTGCTTAAATCGCATTTTCTCGGCGAGCTGAGCGCTTAATCTGAATTGTGCCGCTCCCGTCACTCTGGTTAGGTTGGCATCGAAAAAAACGCTCTCGGGTGCTTTAGAGTGCCGAGTTTATCACTGCGCATGAAGAAATGACCACCTCCAACGTTTGGTTTATGTTTTATAAGCATTTTTAATTTTATTGCTTAAATCGCATTTTCTCGGCGAGCTGAGCGCTTTTTCTGAATTGTGCCGCTCCCGTAACTCTGGTTAGGTTGGCATCGAAAAAAACGCTCTCGGGTGCTTTAGAGTGCCGAGTTTATCACTGCGCATGAAGAAATGACCACTTCCAACGTTTGGTTTATGTTTTATAAGCATTTTTAATTTTATTGCTTAAATCGCATTTTCTCGGCGAGCTGAGCACTTTTTCTGAATTGTGCCGCTCCCGTCACTCTGGTTAGGTTGGCATCGAAAAAAACGCTCTCGGGTGCTCTAGAGTGCCGAGTTTATTACTGCGCATTAAGAAATGACCACCTCCAACGTTTGGTTTATGTTTTATAAGCATTTTTAATTTTATTGCTTAAATCGCATTTTCTCGGCGAGCTGAGCACTTTTTCTGAATTGTGCCGCTCCCGTCACTCTGGTTAGGTTGGCATCGAAAAAAACGCTCTCGGGTGCTTTAGAGTGCCGAGTTTATTACTGCGCATTAAGAAATGACCACCTCCAACGTTTGGTTTATGTTTTATAAGCATTTTTAATTTTATTGCTTAAATCGCATTTTCTCGGCGAGCTGAGCACTTTTTCTGAATTGTGCCGCTCCCGTCACTCTGGTTAGGTTGGCATCGAAAAAAACGCTCTCGGGTGCTTTAGAGTGCCGAGTTATTCACTGCGCATGAAGAAATGACCACCTCCAACGTTTGGTTTATGTTTTATAAGCATTTTTAATTTTATTGCTTAAATCGCATTTTCTCGGCGAGCTGAGCACTTTTTCTGAATTGTGCCGCTCCCGTCACTCTGGTTAGGTTGGCATCGAAAAATACGCTCTCGGGTGCTTTAGAGTGCCGAGTTTATCACTGCGCATGAAGAAATGACCACCTCCAACGTTTGGTTTATGTTTTATAAGCATTTTTAATTTTATTGCTTAAATCGCATTTTCTCGGCGAGCTGAGCACTTTTTCTGAATTGTGCCGCTCCCGTCACTCTGGTTAGGTTGGCATCGAAAAAAACGCTCTCGGGTGCTTTAGAGTGCCGAGTTTATTACTGCGCATTAAGAAATGACCACCTCCAACGTTTGGTTTATGTTTTATAAGCATTTTTAATTTTATTGCTTAAATCGCCTTTTCTCGGCGAGCTGAGCACTTTTTCTGAATTGTGCCGCTCCCGTCACTCTGGTTAGGTTGGCATCGAAAAAAACGCTATCGGGTGCTTTAGAGTGCCGAGTTATTCACTGCGCATGAAGAAATGACCACCTCCAACGTTTGGTTTATGTTTAATAAGCATTTTTAATTTTATTGCTTAAATCGCATTTTCTCGGCGAGCTGAGCACTTTTTCTGAATTGTGCCGCTCCCGTCACTCTGGTTAGGTTGGCATCGAAAAAAACGCTCTCGGGTGCTTTAGAGTGCCGAGTTTATTACTGCGCATTAAGAAATGACCACCTCCAACGTTTGGTTTATGTTTTATAAGCATTTTTAATTTTATTGCTTAAATCGCATTTTCTCGGCGAGCTGAGCACTTTTTCTGAATTGTGCCGCTCCCGTCACTCTGGTTAGGTTGGCATCGAAAAAAACGCTCTCGGGTGCTTTAGAGTGCCGAGTTTATTACTGCGCATTAAGAAATGACCACCTCCAACCTTTGGTTTATGTTTTATAAGCATTTTTAATTTTATTGCTTAAATCGCATTTTCTCGGCGAGCTGAGCGCTTTTTCTGAATTGTGCCGCTCCCGTCACTCTGGTTAGGTTGGCATCGAAAAAAACGCTCTCGGGTGCTTTAGAGTGCCGAGTTATTCACTGCGCATGAAGAAATGACCACCTCCAACGTTTGGTTTATGTTTAATAAGCATTTTTAATTTTATTGCTTAAATCGCATTTTCTCGGCGAGCTGAGCACTTTTTCTGAATTGTGCCGCTCCCGTCACTCTGGTTAGGTTGGCATCGAAAAAAACGCTCTCGGGTGCTTTAGAGTGCCGAGTTTATTACTGCGCATTAAGAAATGACCACCTCCAACGTTTGGTTTATGTTTTATAAGCATTTTTAATTTTATTGCTTAAATCGCATTTTCTCGGCGAGCTGAGCGCTTTTTCTGAATTGTGCCGCTCCCGTCACTCTGGTTAGGTTGGCATCGAAAAAAACGCTCTCGGGTGCTTTAGAGTGCCGAGTTTATCACTGCGCATGAAGAAATGACCACCTCCAACGTTTGGTTTATGTTTTATAAGCATTTTTAATTTTATTGCTTAAATCGCATTTTCTCGGCGAGCTGAGCGCTTTTTCTGAATTGTGCCGCTCCCGTAACTCTGGTTAGGTTGGCATCGAAAAAAACGCTCTCGGGTGCTTTAGAGTGCCGAGTTTATCACTGCGCATGAAGAAATGACCACTTCCAACGTTTGGTTTATGTTTTATAAGCATTTTTAATTTTATTGCTTAAATCGCATTTTCTCGGCGAGCTGAGCACTTTTTCTGAATTGTGCCGCTCCCGTCACTCTGGTTAGGTTGGCATCGAAAAAAACGCTCTCGGGTGCTCTAGAGTGCCGAGTTTATTACTGCGCATTAAGAAATGACCACCTCCAACGTTTGGTTTATGTTTTATAAGCATTTTTAATTTTATTGCTTAAATCGCATTTTCTCGGCGAGCTGAGCACTTTTTCTGAATTGTGCCGCTCCCGTCACTCTGGTTAGGTTGGCATCGAAAAAAACGCTCTCGGGTGCTTTAGAGTGCCGAGTTTATTACTGCGCATTAAGAAATGACCACCTCCAACGTTTGGTTTATGTTTTATAAGCATTTTTAATTTTATTGCTTAAATCGCATTTTCTCGGCGAGCTGAGCACTTTTTCTGAATTGTGCCGCTCCCGTCACTCTGGTTAGGTTGGCATCGAAAAAAACGCTCTCGGGTGCTTTAGAGTGCCGAGTTATTCACTGCGCATGAAGAAATGACCACCTCCAACGTTTGGTTTATGTTTTATAAGCATTTTTAATTTTATTGCTTAAATCGCATTTTCTCGGCGAGCTGAGCACTTTTTCTGAATTGTGCCGCTCCCGTCACTCTGGTTAGGTTGGCATCGAAAAAAACGCTCTCGGGTGCTTTAGAGTGCCGAGTTTATCACTGCGCATGAAGAAATGACCACCTCCAACGTTTGGTTTATGTTTTATAAGCATTTTTAATTTTATTGCTTAAATCGCATTTTCTCGGCGAGCTGAGCACTTTTTCTGAATTGTGCCGTCCCGTCACTCTGGTTAGGTTGGCATCGAAAAAAACGCTCACGGGTGCTTTAGAGTGCCGAGTTTATTACTGCGCATTAAGAAATGACCACCTCCAACGTTTGGTTTATGTTTTATAAGCATTTTTAATTTTATTGCTTAAATCGCATTTTCTCGGCGAGCTGAGCACTTTTTCTGAATTGTGCCGCTCCCGTCACTCTGGTTAGGTTGGCATCGAAAAAAACGCTCTCGGGTGCTTTAGAGTGCCGAGTTATTCACTGCGCATGGAGAAATGACCACCTCCAACGTTTGGTTTATGTTTTATAAGCATTTTTAATTTTATTGCTTAAATCGCTTTTTCTCGGCGAGCTGAGCACTTTTTCTGAATTGTGCCGCTCCCGTCACTCTGGTTAGGTTGGCATCGAAAAAAACGCTCTCGGGTGCTTTAGAGTGCCGAGTTTATCACTGCGCATGAAGAAATGACCACCTCCAACGTTTGGTTTATGTTTTATAAGCATTTTTAATTTTATTGCTTAAATCGCATTTTCTCGGCGAGCTGAGCGCTTTTTCTGAATTGTGCCGCTCCCGTCACTCTGGTTAGGTTGGCATCGAAAAAAACGCTCTCGGGTGCTTTAGAGTGCCGAGTTTATCACTGCGCATGAAGAAATGACCACCTCCAACGTTTGGTTTATGTTTTATAAGCATTTTTAATTTTATTTCTTAAATCGCATTTTCTCGGCGAGCTGAGCACTTTTTCTGAATTGTGCCGCTCCCGTCACTCTGGTTAGGTTGGCATCGAAAAAAACGCTCTCGGGTGCTTTAGAGTGCCGAGTTTATCACTGCGCATGAAGAAATGACCACCTCCAACGTTTGGTTTATGTTTTATAAGCATTTTTAATTTTATTGCTTAAATCGCATTTTCTCGGCGAGCTGAGCGCTTTTTCTGAATTGTGCCTGTCCCGTCACTCTGGTTAGGTTGGCATCGAAAAAAACGCTCTCGGGTGCTTTAGAGTGCCGAGTTATTCACTGCGCATGAAGAAATGACCACCTCCAACGTTTGGTTTATGTTTAATAAGCATTTTTAATTTTATTGCTTAAATCGCATTTTCTCGGCGAGCTGAGCGCTTTTTCTGAATTGTGCCGCTCCCGTCACTCTGGTTAGGTTGGCATCGAAAAAAACGCTCTCGGGTGCTTTAGAGTGCCGAGTTATTCACTGCGCATGAAGAAATGACAACCTCCAACGTTTGGTTTATGTTTAATAAGCATTTTTAATTTTATTGCTTAAATCGCATTTTCTCGGCGAGCTGAGCACTTTTTCTGAATTGTGCCGCTCCCGTCACTCTGGTTAGGTTGGCATCGAAAAAAACGCTCTCGGGTGCTTTAGAGTGCCGAGTTTATTACTGCGCATTAAGAAATGACCACCTCCAACGTTTGGTTTATGTTTTATAAGCATTTTTAATTTTATTGCTTAAATCGCATTTTCTCGGCGAGCTGAGCGCTTTTTCTGAATTGTGCCGCTCCCGTCACTCTGGTTAGGTTGGCATCGAAAAAAACGCTCTCGGGTGCTTTAGAGTGCCGAGTTTATTACTGCGCATTAAGAAATGACCACCTCCAACGTTTGGTTTATGTTTTATAAGCATTTTTAATTTTATTGCTTAAATCGCATTTTCTCGGCGAGCTGAGCACTTTTTCTGAATTGTGCCGTCCCGTCACTCTGGTTAGGTTGGCATCGAAAAAAACGCTCTCGGGTGCTCTAGAGTGCCGAGTTTATTACTGCGCATTAAGAAATGACCACCTCCAACGTTTGGTTTATGTTTTATAAGCATTTTTAATTTTATTGCTTAAATCGCATTTTCTCGGCGAGCTGAGCACTTTTTCTGAATTGTGCCGCTCCCGTCACTCTGGTTAGGTTGGCATCGAAAAAAACGCTCTCGGGTGCTTTAGAGTGCCGAGTTATTCACTGCGCATGAAGAAATGACCACCTCCAACGTTTGGTTTATGTTTTATAAGCATTTTTAATTTTATTGCTTAAATCGCATTTTCTCGGCGAGCTGAGCACTTTTTCTGAATTGTGCCGCTCCCGTCACTCTGGTTAGGTTGGCATCGAAAAAAACGCTCTCGGGTGCTTTAGAGTGCCGAGTTTATCACTGCGCATGAAGAAATGACCACCTCCAACGTTTGGTTTATGTTTTATAAGCATTTTTAATTTTATTGCTTAAATCGCATTTTCTCGGCGAGCTGAGCGCTTTTTCTGAATTGTGCCGCTCCCGTCACTCTGGTTAGGTTGGCATCGAAAAAAACGCTCTCGGGTGCTTTAGAGTGCCGAGTTATTCACTGCGCATGAAGAAATGACCACCTCCAACGTTTGGTTTATGTTTAATAAGCATTTTTAATTTTATTGCTTAAATCGCATTTTCTCGGCGAGCTGAGCGCTTTTTCTGAATTGTGCCGCTCCCGTCACTCTGGTTAGGTTGGCATCGAAAAAAACGCTCTCGGGTGCTTTAGAGTGCCGAGTTATTCACTGCGCATGAAGAAATGACCACCTCCACCGTTTGGTTTATGTTTAATAAGCATTTTTAATTTTATTGCTTAAATCGCATTTTCTCGGCGAGCTGAGCACTTTTTCTGAATTGTGCCGCTCCCGTCACTCTGGTTAGGTTGGCATCGAAAAAAACGCTCTCGGGTGCTTTAGAGTGCCGAGTTTATTACTGCGCATTAAGAAATGACCACCTCCAACGTTTGGTTTATGTTTTATAAGCATTTTTAATTTTATTGCTTAAATCGCATTTTCTCGGCGAGCTGAGCACTTTTTCTGAATTGTGCCGCTCCCGTCACTCTGGTTAGGTTGGCATCGAAAAAAACGCTCTCGGGTGCTTTAGAGTGCCGAGTTATTCACTGCGCACGAAGAAATGACCACCTCCAACGTTTGGTTTATGTTTTATAAGCATTTTTAATTTTATTGCTTAAATCGCATTTTCTCGGCGAGCTGAGCGCTTTTTCTGAATTGTGCCGCTCCCGTCACTCTGGTTAGGTTGGCATCGAAAAAAACGCTCTCAGGTGCTTTAGAGTGCCGAGTTTATCACTGCGCATGAAGAAATGACCACTTACAACGTTTGGTTTATGTTTAATAAGCATTTTTAATTTTATTGCTTAAATCGCATTTTCTCGGCGAGCTGAGCACTTTTTCTGAATTGTGCCGCTCCCGTCACTCTGGTTAGGTTGGCATCGAAAAAGACGCTCTCGGGTGCTTTAGAGTGCCGAGTTTATTACTGCGCATTAAGAAATGACCACCTCCAACGTTTGGTTTATGTTTTATAAGCATTTTTAAGTTTATTGCTTAAATCGCATTTTCTCGGCGAGCTGAGCACTTTTTCTGAATTGTGCCGCTCCCGTCACTCTGGTTAGGTTGGCATCGAAAAAAACGCTCTCGGGTGCTTTAGAGTGCCGAGTTTATTACTGCGCATTAAGAAATGACCACCTCCAACGTTTGGTTTATGTTTTATAAGCATTTTTAATTTTATTGCTTAAATCGCATTTTCTCGGCGAGCTGAGCGCTTTTTCTGAATTGTGCCGCTCCCGTCACTCTGGTTAGGTTGGCATCGAAAAAAACGCTCTCGGGTGCTTTAGAGTGCCTTCACTGCGCATGAAGAAATGACCACCTCCAACGTTTGGTTTATGTTTAATAAGCATTTTTAATTTTATTGCTTAAATCGCATTTTCTCGGCGAGCTGAGCACTTTTTCTGAATTGTGCCGCTCCCGTCACTCTGGTTAGGTTGGCATCGAAAAAAACGCTCTCGGGTGCTTTAGAGTGCCGAGTTTATTACTGCGCATTAAGAAATGACCACCTCCAACGTTTGGTTTATGTTTTATAAGCATTTTTAATTTTATTGCTTAAATCGCATTTTCTCGGCGAGCTGAGCGCTTTTTCTGAATTGTGCCGCTCCCGTCACTCTGGTTAGGTTGGCATCGAAAAAAACGCTCTCGGGTGCTTTAGAGTGCCGAGTTATTCACTGCGCATGAAGAAATGACCACCTCCAACGTTTGGTTTATGTTTAATAAGCATTTTTAATTTTATTGCTTAAATCGCATTTTCTCGGCGAGCTGAGCACTTTTTCTGAATTGTGCCGCTCCCGTCACTCTGGTTAGGTTGGCATCGAAAAAAACGCTCTCGGGTGCTTTAGAGTGCCGAGTTTATTACTGCGCATTAAGAAATGACCACCTCCAACGTTTGGTTTATGTTTTATAAGCATTTTTAATTTTATTGCTTAAATCGCATTTTCTCGGCGAGCTGAGCACTTTTTCTGAATTGTGCCGCTCCCGTCACTCTGGTTAGGTTGGCATCGAAAAAAACGCTCTCGGGTGCTTTAGAGTGCCGAGTTTATCACTGCGCATGAAGAAATGACCACCTCCAACGTTTGGTTTATGTTTAATAAGCATTTTTAATTTTATTGCTTAAATCGCAATTTCTCGGCGAGCTGAGCACTTTTTCTGAATTGTGCCGCTCCCGTCACTCTGGTTAGGTTGGCATCGAAAAAAACGCTCTCGGGTGCTTTAGAGTGCCGACTTTATCACTGCGCATGAAGAAATGACCACCTCCAACGTTTGGTTTATGTTTTATAAGCATTTTTAATTTTATTGCTTAAATCGCATTTTCTCGGCGAGCTGAGCACTTTTTCTGAATTGTGCCGCTCCCGTCACTCTGGTTAGGTTGGCATCGAAAAAAACGCTCACGGGTGCTTTAGAGTGCCGAGTTTATTACTGCGCATTAAGAAATGACCACCTCCAACGTTTGGTTTATGTTTTATAAGCATTTTTAATTTTATTGCTTAAATCGCATTTTCTCGGCGAGCTGAGCACTTTTTCTGAATTGTGCCGCTCCCGTCACTCTGGTTAGGTTGGCATCGAAAAAAACGCTCTCGGGTGCTTTAGAGTGCCGAGTTATTCACTGCGCATGAAGAAATGACCACCTCCAACGTTTGGTTTATGTTTTATAAGCATTTTTAATTTTATTGCTTAAATCGCATTTTCTCGGCGAGCTGAGCGCTTTTTCTGAATTGTGCCGCTCCCGTAACTCTGGTTAGGTTGGCATCGAAAAAAACGCTCTCGGGTGCTTTAGAGTGCCGAGTTTATTACTGCGCATTAAGAAATGACCACCTCCAACGTTTGGTTTATGTTTTATAAGCATTTTTAATTTTATTGCTTAAATCGCATTTTCTCGGCGAGCTGAGCACTTTTTCTGAATTGTGCCGCTCCCGTCACTCTGGTTAGGTTGGCATCGAAAAAAACGCTCTCGGGTGGTTTAGAGTGCCGAGTTTATTACTGCGCATTAAGAAATGACCACCTCCAACGTTTGGTTTATGTTTTATAAGCATTTTTAATTTTATTGCTTAAATCGCATTTTCTCGGCGAGCTGAGCACTTTTTCTGAATTGTGCCGCTCCCGTCACTCTGGTTAGGTTGGCATCGAAAAAAACGCTATCGGGTGCTTTAGAGTGCCGAGTTATTCACTGCGCATGAAGAAATGACCACCTCCAACGTTTGGTTTATGTTTAATAAGCATTTATAATTTTATTGCTTAAATCGCATTTTCTCGGCGAGCTGAGCACTTTTTCTGAATTGTGCCGCTCCCGTCACTCTGGTTAGGTTGGCATCGAAAAAAACGCTCTCGGGTGCTTTAGAGTGCCGAGTTAATTAATGCGCATTAAGAAATGACCACCTCCAACGTTTGGTTTATGTTTTATAAGCATTTTTAATTTTATTGCTTAAATCGCATTTTCTCGGCGAGCTGAGCACTTTTTCTGAATTGTGCCGCTCCCGTCACTCTGGTTAGGTTGGCATCGAAAAAAACGCTCTCGGGTGCTTTAGAGTGCCGAGTTTATTACTGCGCATTAAGAAATGACCACCTCCAACGTTTGGTTTATGTTTTATAAGCATGTTTAATTTTATTGCTTAAATCGCATTTTCTCGGCGAGCTGAGCACTTTTTCTGAATTGTGCCGCTCCCGTCACTTGGCATCGAAAAAAACGCTCTCGGGTGCTTTAGAGTGCCGAGTTATTCACTGCGCATGAAGAAATGACCACCTCCAACGTTTGGTTTATGTTTTATAAGCATTTTTAATTTTATTGCTTAAATCGCATTTTCTCGGCGAGCTGAGCGCTTTTTCTGAATTGTGCCGCTCCCGTCACTCTGGTTAGGTTGGCATCGAAAAAAACGCTCTCGGGTGCTTTAGAGTGCCGAGTTTATTACTGCGCATTAAGAAATGACCACCTCCAACGTTTGGTTTATGTTTTATAAGCATTTTTAATTTTATTGCCTAAATCGCATTTTCTCGGCGAGCTGAGCACTTTTTCTGAATTGTGCCGCTCCCGTCACTCTGGTTAGGTTGGCATCGAAAAAAACGCTCTCGGGTGCTTTAGAGTGCCGAGTTTATTACTGCGCATTAAGAAATGACCACCTCCAACGTTTGGTTTATGTTTTATAAGCATTTTTAATTTTATTGCTTAAATCGCATTTTCTCGGCGAGCTGAGCGCTTTTTCTGAATTGTGCCGCTCCCGTCACTCTGGTTAGGTTGGCATCGAAAAAAACGCTCTCGGGTGCTTTAGAGTGCCGAGTTATTCACTGCGCACGAAGAAATGACCACCTCCAACGTTTGGTTTACGTTTTATAAGCATTTTTAATTTTATTGCTTAAATCGCATTTTCTCGGCGAGCTGAGCACTTTTTCTGAATTGTGCCGCTCCCGTCACTCTGGTTAGGTTGGCATCGAAAAAAACGCTCTCGGGTGCTTTAGAGTGCCGAGTTTATTACTGCGCATTAAGAAATGACCACCTCCAACGTTTGGTTTATGTTTTATAAGCATTTTTAATTTTATTGCTTAAATCGCATTTTCTCGGCGAGCTGAGCGCTTTTTCTGAATTGTGCCGCTCCCGTCACTCTGGTTAGGTTGGCATCGAAAAAAACGCTCTCGGGTGCTTTAGAGTGCCGAGTTATTCACTGCGCATGAAGAAATGACCACCTCCAACGTTTGGTTTATGTTTAATAAGCATTTTTAATTTTATTGCTTAAATCGCATTTTCTCGGCGAGCTGAGCACTTTTTCTGAATTGTGCCGCTCCCGTCACTCTGGTTAGGTTGGCATCGAAAAAAACGCTCTCGGGTGCTTTAGAGTGCCGAGTTTATTACTGCGCATTAAGAAATGACCACCTCCAACGTTTGGTTTATGTTTTATAAGCATTTTTAATTTTATTGCTTAAATCGCATTTTCTCGGCGAGCTGAGCACTTTTTCTGAATTGTGCCGCTCCCGTCACTCTGGTTAGGTTGGCATCGAAAAAAACGCTCTCGGGTGCTTTAGAGTGCCGAGTTTATCACTGCGCATGAAGAAATGACCACCTCCAACATTTGGTTTATGTTTAATAAGCATTTTTAATTTTATTGCTTAAATCGCATTTTCTCGGCGAGCTGAGCACTTTTTCTGAATTGTGCCTCTCCCGTCACTCTGGTTAGGTTGGCATCGAAAAAAACGCTCTCGGGTGCTCTAGAGTGCCGAGTTTATTACTGCGCATGAAGAAATGACCACCTCCAATGTTTGGTTTATGTTTAATAAGCATTTTTAATTTTATTGCTTAAATCGCATTTTCTCGGCGAGCTGAGCGCTTTTTCTGAATTGTGCCGCTCCCGTCACTCTGGTTAGGTTGGCGTCGAAAAAAACGCTCTCGGGTGCTTTAGAGTGCCGAGTTATTCACTGCGCATGAAGAAATGACCACCTCCAACGTTTGGTTTATGTTTAATAAGCATTTTTAATTTTATTGCTTAAATCGCATTTTCTCGGCGAGCTGAGCACTTTTTCTGAATTGTGCCGCTCCCGTCACTCTGGTTAGGTTGGCATCGAAAAAAACGCTCTCGGGTGCTTTAGAGTGCCGAGTTTATTACTGCGCATTAAGAAATGACCACCTCCAACGTTTGGTTTATGTTTTATAAGCATTTTTAATTTTATTGCTTAAATCGCATTTTCTCGGCGAGCTGAGCGCTTTTTCTGAATTGTGCCGCTCCCGTAACTCTTGTTAGGTTGGCATCGAAAAAAACGCTCTCGGGTGCTTTAGAGTGCCGAGTTTATCACTGCGCATGAAGAAATGACCACCTCCAACATTTGGTTTATGTTTAATAAGCATTTTTAATTTTATTGCTTAAATCGCATTTTCTCGGCGAGCTGAGCACTTTTTCTGAATTGTGCCGCTCTTGTCACTCTGGTTAGGTTGGCATCGAAAAAAACGCTCTCGGGTGCTTTAGAGTGCCGACTTTATCACTGCGCATGAAGAAATGACCACCTCCAACGTTTGGTTTATGTTTTATAAGCATTTTTAATTTTATTGCTTAAATCGCATTTTCTCGGCGAGCTGAGCACTTTTTCTGAATTGTGCCGCTCCCGTCACTCTGGTTAGGTTGGCATCGAAAAAAACGCTCACGGGTGCTTTAGAGTGCCGAGTTTATTACTGCGCATTAAGAAATGACCACCTCCAACGTTTGGTTTATGTTTTATAAGCATTTTTAATTTTATTGCTTAAATCGCATTTTCTCGGCGAGCTGAGCGCTTTTTCTGAATTGTGCCGCTCCCGTAACTCTTGTTAGGTTGGCATCGAAAAAAACGCTCTCGGGTGCTTTAGAGTGCCGAGTTTATCACTGCGCATGAAGAAATGACCACTTCCAACGTTTGGTTTATGTTTTCTAAGCATTTTTAATTTTATTGCTTAAATCGCATTTTCTCGGCGAGCTGAGCACTTTTTCTGAATTGTGCCTCTCCCGTCACTCTGGTTAGGTTGGCATCGAAAAAAACGCTCTCGGGTGCTCTAGAGTGCCGAGTTTATTACTGCGCATGAAGAAATGACCACCTCCAATGTTTGGTTTATGTTTAATAAGCATTTTTAATTTTATTGCTTAAATCGCATTTTCTCGGCGAGCTGAGCGCTTTTTCTGAATTGTGCCGCTCCCGTCACTCTGGTTAGGTTGGCGTCGAAAAAAACGCTCTCGGGTGCTTTAGAGTGCCGAGTTATTCACTGCGCATGAAGAAATGACCACCTCCAACGTTTGGTTTATGTTTAATAAGCATTTTTAATTTTATTGCTTAAATCGCATTTTCTCGGCGAGCTGAGCACTTTTTCTGAATTGTGCCGCTCCCGTCACTCTGGTTAGGTTGGCATCGAAAAAAACGCTCTCGGGTGCTTTAGAGTGCCGAGTTTATTACTGCGCATTAGGAAATGACCACCTCCAACGTTTGGTTTATGTTTTATAAGCATTTTTAATTTTATTGCTTAAATCGCATTTTCTCGGCGAGCTGAGCGCTTTTTCTGAATTGTGCCGCTCCCGTCACTCTGGTTAGGTTGGCATCGAAAAAAACGCTCTCGGGTGCTTTAGAGTGCCGAGTTTATTACTGCGCATTAAGAAATGACCACCTCCAACGTTTGGTTTACGTTTTATAAGCATTTTTAATTTTATTGCTTAAATCGCATTTTCTCGGCGAGCTGAGCACTTTTTCTGAATTGTGCCGCTCCCGTCACTCTGGTTAGGTTGGCATCGAAAAAAACGCTCTCGGGTGCTTTAGAGTGCCGAGTTTATTACTGCGCATTAAGAAATGACCACCTCCAACGTTTGGTTTATGTTTTATAAGCATTTTTAATTTTATTGCTTAAATCGCATTTTCTCGGCGAGCTGAGCGCTTTTTCTGAATTGTGCCGCTCCCGTCACTCTGGTTAGGTTGGCATCGAAAAAAACGCTCTCGGGTGCTTTAGAGTGCCGAGTTATTCACTGCGCATGAAGAAATGACCACCTCCAACGTTTGGTTTATGTTTAATAAGCATTTTTAATTTTATTGCTTAAATCGCATTTTCTCGGCGAGCTGAGCACTTTTTCTGAATTGTGCCGCTCCCGTCACTCTGGTTAGGTTGGCATCGAAAAAAACGCTCTCGGGTGCTTTAGAGTGCCGAGTTTATTACTGCGCATTAAGAAATGACCACCTCCAACGTTTGGTTTATGTTTAATAAGCATTTTTAATTTTATTGCTTAAATCGCATTTTCTCGGCGAGCTGAGCGCTTTTTCTGAATTGTGCCGCTCCCGTCACTCTGGTTAGGTTGGCATCGAAAAAAACGCTCTCGGGTGCTTTAGAGTGCCGAGTTATTCACTGCGCATGAAGAAATGACCACCTCCAACGTTTGGTTTATGTTTAATAAGCATTTTTAATTTTATTGCTTAAATCGCATTTTCTCGGCGAGCTGAGCACTTTTTCTGAATTGTGCCGCTCCCGTCACTGGTTAGGTTGGCATCGAAAAAAACGCTCTCGGGTGCTTTAGAGTGCCGAGTTTATTACTGCGCATTAAGAAATGACCACCTCCAACGTTTGGTTTATGTTTTATAAGCAGTTTTAATTTTATTGCTTAAATCGCATTTTCTCGGCGAGCTGAGCGCTTTTTCTGAATTGTGCCGCTCCCGTCACTCTGGTTAGGTTGGCATCGAAAAAAACGCTTTCGGGTGCTTTAGAGTGCCGAGTTATTCACTGCGCATGAAGAAATGACCACCTCCAACGTTTGGTTTATGTTTAATAAGCATTTTTAATTTTATTGCTTAAATCGCATTTTCTCGGCGAGCTGAGCACTTTTTCTGAATTGTGCCGCTCCCGTCACTCTGGTTAGGTTGGCATCGAAAAAAACGCTCTCGGGTGCTTTAGAGTGCCGAGTTTATTACTGCGCATTAAGAAATGACCACCTCCAACGTTTGGTTTATGTTTTATAAGCATTTTTAATTTTATTGCTTAAATCGCATTTTCTCGGCGAGCTGAGCACTTTTTCTGAATTGTGCCGCTCCCGTCACTCTGGTTAGGTTGGCATCGAAAAAAACGCTCTCGGGTGCTTTAGAGTGCCGAGTTTATCACTGCGCATGAAGAAATGACCACCTCCAACATTTGGTTTATGTTTAATAAGCATTTTTAATTTTATTGCTTAAATCGCATTTTCTCGGCGAGCTGAGCACTTTTTCTGAATTGTGCCGCTCTTGTCACTCTGGTTAGGTTGGCATCGAAAAAAACGCTCTCGGGTGCTTTAGAGTGCCGACTTTATCACTGCGCATGAAGAAATGACCACCTCCAACGTTTGGTTTATGTTTTATAAGCATTTTTAATTTTATTGCTTAAATCGCATTTTCTCGGCGAGCTGAGCACTTTTTCTGAATTGTGCCGCTCCCGTCACTCTGGTTAGGTTGGCATCGAAAAAAACGCTCACGGGTGCTTTAGAGTGCCGAGTTTATTACTGCGCATTAAGAAATGACCACCTCCAACGTTTGGTTTATGTTTTATAAGCATTTTTAATTTTATTGCTTAAATCGCATTTTCTCGGCGAGCTGAGCACTTTTTCTGAATTGTGCCGCTCCCGTCACTCTGGTTAGGTTGCCATCGAAAAAAACGCTCTCGGGTGCTTTAGAGTGCCGAGTTATTCACTGCGCATGAAGAAATGACCACCTCCAACGTTTGGTTTATGTTTTATAAGCATTTTTAATTTTATTGCTTAAATCGCATTTTCTCGGCGAGCTGAGCACTTTTTCTGAATTGTGCCGCTCCCGTCACTCTGGTTAGGTTGGCATCGAAAAAAACGCTCTCGGGTGCTTTAGAGTGCCGAGTTTATCACTGCGCATGAAGAAATGACCACCTCCAACGTTTGGTTTATGTTTTATAAGCATTTTTAATTTTATTGCTTAAATCGCATTTTCTCGGCGAGCTGAGCGCTTTTTCTGAATTGTGCCGCTCCCGTCACTCTGGTTAGGTTGGCATCGAAAAAAACGCTCTCGGGTGCTTTAGAGTGCCGAGTTTCTCACTGCGCATGAAGAAATGACCACCTCCAACGTTTGGTTTATGTTTTATAAGCATTTTTAATTTTATTGCTTAAATCGCATTTTCTCGGCGAGCTGAGCGCTTTTTCTGAATTGTGCCGCTCCCGTCACTCTGGTTAGGTTGGCATCGAAAAAAACGCTCTCGGGTGCTTTAGAGTGCCGAGTTTATTACTGCGCATTAAGAAATGACCACCTCCAACGTTTGGTTTATGTTTTATAAGCATTTTTAATTTTATTGCTTAAATCGCATTTTCTCGGCGAGCTGAGCACTTTTTCTGAATTGTGCCGCTCCCGTCACTCTGGTTAGGTTGGCATCGAAAAAAACGCTCTCGGGTGCTTTAGAGTGCCGAGTTTATTACTGCGCATTAAGAAATGACCACCTCCAACGTTTGGTTTATGTTTTATAAGCATTTTTAATTTTATTGCTTAAATCGCATTTTCTCGGCGAGCTGAGCACTTTTTCTGAATTGTGCCGCTCCCGTCACTCTGGTTAGGTTGGCATCGAAAAAAACGCTCTCGGGTGCTTTAGAGTGCCGAGTTATTCACTGCGCATGAAGAAATGACCACCTCCAACGTTTGGTTTATGTTTAATAAGCATTTTTAATTTTATTGCTTGAATCGCATTTTCTCGGCGAGCTGAGCACTTTTTCTGAATTGTGCCGCTCCCGTCACTCTGGTTAGGTTGGCATCGAAAAAAACGCTCTCGGGTGCTTTAGAGTGCCGAGTTTATCACTGCGCATGAAGAAATGACCACCTCCAACGTTTGGTTTATGTTTTATAAGCATTTTTAATTTTATTGCTTAAATCGCATTTTCTCGGCGAGCTGAGCGCTTTTTCTGAATTGTGCCGCTCCCGTCACTCTGGTTAGGTTGGCATCGAAAAAAACGCTCTCGGGTGCTTTAGAGTGCCGAGTTTATCACTGCGCATGAAGAAATGACCACCTCCAACGTTTGGTTTATGTTTTATAAGCATTTTTAATTTTATTGCTTAAATCGCATTTTCTCGGCGAGCTGAGCACTTTTTCTGAATTGTGCCGCTCCCGTCACTCTGGTTAGGTTGGCATCGAAAAAAACGCTCTCGGGTGCTTTAGAGTGCCGAGTTATTCACTGCGCATGGAGAAATGACCACCTCCAACGTTTGGTTTATGTTTTATAAGCATTTTTAATTTTATTGCTTAAATCGCATTTTCTCGGCGAGCTGAGCACTTTTTCTGAATTGTGCCGCTCCCGTCACTCTGGTTAGGTTGGCATCGAAAAAAACGCTCTCGGGTGCTTTAGAGTGCCGAGTTTATCACTGCGCATGAAGAAATGACCACCTCCAACGTTTGGTTTATGTTTTATAAGCATTTTTAATTTTATTGCTTAAATCGCATTTTCTCGGCGAGCTGAGCGCTTTTTCTGAATTGTGCCGCTCCCGTCACTCTGGTTAGGTTGGCATCGAAAAAAACGCTCTCGGGTGCTTTAGAGTGCCGAGTTTATCACTGCGCATGAAGAAATGACCACCTCCAACGTTTGGTTTATGTTTTATAAGCATTTTTAATTTTATTGCTTAAATCGCATTTTCTCGGCGAGCTGAGCGCTTTTTCTGAATTGTGCCGCTCCCGTCACTCTGGTTAGGTTGGCATCGAAAAAAACGCTCTCGGGTGCTTTAGAGTGCCGAGTTTATTACTGCGCATTAAGAAATGACCACCTCCAACGTTTGGTTTATGTTTTATAAGCATTTTTAATTTTATTGCTTAAATCGCATTTTCTCGGCGAGCTGAGCGCTTTTTCTGAATTGTGCCGCTCCCGTCACTCTGGTTAGGTTGGCATCGAAAAAAACGCTCTCGGGTGCTTTAGAGTGCCGAGTTATTCACTGCGCATGAAGAAATGACCACCTCCAACGTTTGGTTTATGTTTAATAAGCATTTTTAATTTTATTGCTTAAATCGCATTTTCTCGGCGAGCTGAGCACTTTTTCTGAATTGTGCCGCTCCCGTCACTCTGGTTAGGTTGGCATCGAAAAAAACGCCCTCGGGTGCTTTAGAGTGCCGAGTTTATTACTGCGCATTAAGAAATGACCACCTCCAACGTTTGGTTTATGTTTTATAAGCATTTTTAATTTTATTGCTTAAATCGCATTTTCTCGGCGAGCTGAGCGCTTTTTCTGAATTGTGCCGCTCCCGTCACTCTGGTTAGGTTGGCATCGAAAAAAACGCTCTCGGGTGCTTTAGAGTGCCGAGTTTATTACTGCGCATTAAGAAATGACCACCTCCAACGTTTGGTTTATGTTTTATAAGCATTTTTAATTTTATTGCTTAAATCGCATTTTCTCGGCGAGCTGAGAACTTTTTCTGAATTGTGCCGCTCCCGTCACTCTGGTTAGGTTGGCATCGAAAAAAACGCTCTCGGGTGCTTTAGAGTGCCGAGTTTATCACTGCGCATGAAGAAATGACCACCTCCAACGTTTGGTTTATGTTTAATAAGCATTTTTAATTTTATTGCTTAAATCGCATTTTCTCGGCGAGCTGAGCACTTTTTCTGAATTGTGCCGCTCCCGTCACTCTGGTTAGGTTGGCATCGAAAAAAACGCTCTCGGGTGCTTTAGAGTGCCGACTTTATCACTGCGCATGAAGAAATGACCACCTCCAACGTTTGGTTTATGTTTAATAAGCATTTTTAATTTTATTGCTTAAATCGCATTTTCTCGGCGAGCTGAGCACTTTTTCTGAATTGTGCCGCTCCCGTCACTCTGGTTAGGTTGGCATCGAAAAAAACGCTCTCGGGTGCTTTAGAGTGCCGAGTTTATTACTGCGCATTAAGAAATGACCACCTCCAACGTTTGGTTTATGTTTTATAAGCATTTTTAATTTTATTGCTTAAATCGCATTTTCTCGGCGAGCTGAGCACTTTTTCTGAATTGTGCCGCTCCCGTCACTCTGGTTAGGTTGGCATCGAAAAAAACGCTCTCGGGTGCTTTAGAGTGCCGAGTTTATTACTGCGCATTAAGAAATGACCACCTCCAACGTTTGGTTTATGTTTTATAAGCATTTTTAATTTTATTGCTTAAATCGCATTTTCTCGGCGAGCTGAGCACTTTTTCTGAATTGTGCCGCTCCCGTCACTCTGGTTAGGTTGGCATCGAAAAAAACGCTATCGGGTGCTTTAGAGTGCCGAGTTATTCACTGCGCATGAAGAAATGACCACCTCCAACGTTTGGTTTATGTTTAATAAGCATTTTTAATTTTATTGCTTAAATCGCATTTTCTCGGCGAGCTGAGCACTTTTTCTGAATTGTGCCGCTCCCGTCACTCTGGTTAGGTTGGCATCGAAAAAAACGCTCTCGGGTGCTTTAAAGTGCCGAGTTTATTACTGCGCATTAAGAAATGACCACCTCCAACGTTTGGTTTATGTTTTATAAGCATTTTTAATTTTATTGCTTAAATCGCATTTTCTCGGCGAGCTGAGCACTTTTTCTGAATTGTGCCGCTCCCGTCACTCTGGTTAGGTTGGCATCGAAAAAAACGCTCTCGGGTGCTTTAGAGTGCCGAGTTTATTACTGCGCATTAAGAAATGACCACCTCCAACGTTTGGTTTATGTTTTATAAGCATTTTTAATTTTATTGCTTAAATCGCATTTTCTCGGCGAGCTGAGCGCTTTTTCTGAATTGTGCCGCTCCCGTCACTCTGGTTAGGTTGGCATCGAAAAAAACGCTCTCGGGTGCTTTAGAGTGCCGAGTTATTCACTGCGCATGAAGAAATGACCACCTCCAACGTTTGGTTTATGTTTAATAAGCATTTTTAATTTTATTGCTTAAATCGCATTTTCTCGGCGAGCTGAGCACTTTTTCTGAATTGTGCCGCTCCCGTCACTCTGGTTAGGTTGGCATCGAAAAAAACGCTCTCGGGTGCTTTAGAGTGCCGAGTTTATTACTGCGCATTAAGAAATGACCACCTCCAACGTTTGGTTTATGTTTTATAAGCATTTTTAATTTTATTGCTTAAATCGCATTTTCTCGGCGAGCTGAGCACTTTTTCTGAATTGTGCCGCTCCCGTCACTCTGGTTAGGTTGGCATCGAAAAAAACGCTCTCGGGTGCTTTAGAGTGCCGAGTTTATCACTGCGCATGAAGAAATGACCACCTCCAACGTTTGGTTTATGTTTAATAAGCATTTTTAATTTTATTGCTTAAATCGCATTTTCTCGGCGAGCTGAGCACTTTTTCTGAATTGTGCCGCTCCCGTCACTCTGGTTAGGTTGGCTTCGAAAAAAACGCTCTCGGGTGCTTTAGAGTGCCAAGTTTATCACTGCGCATGAAGAAATGACCACCTCCAACGTTTGGTTTATGTTTTATAAGCATTTTTAATTTTATTGCTTAAATCGCATTTTCTCGGCGAGCTGAGCACTTTTTCTGAATTGTGCCGCTCCCGTCACTCTGGTTAGGTTGGCATCGAAAAAAACGCTCACGGGTGCTTTAGAGTGCCGAGTTTATTACTGCGCATTAAGAAATGACCACCTCCAACGTTTGGTTTATGTTTTATAAGCATTTTTAATTTTATTGCTTAAATCGCATTTTCTCGGCGAGCTGAGCACTTTTTCTGAATTGTGCCGCTCCCGTCACTCTGGTTAGGTTGGCATCGAAAAAAACGCTCTCGGGTGCTTTAGAGTGCCGAGTTATTCACTGCGCATGAAGAAATGACCACCTCCAACGTTTGGTTCATGTTTTATAAGCATTTTTAATTTTATTGCTTAAATCGCATTTTCTCGGCGAGCTGAGCGCTTTTTCTGAATTGTGCCGCTCCCGTAACTCTGGTTAGGTTGGCATCGAAAAAAACGCTCTCGGGTGCTTTAGAGTGCCGAGTTTATTACTGCGCATTAAGAAATGACCACCTCCAACGTTTGGTTTATGTTTTATAAGCATTTTTAATTTTATTGCTTAAATCGCATTTTCTCGGCGAGCTGAGCACTTTTTCTGAATTGTGCCGCTCCCGTCACTCTGGTTAGGTTGGCATCGAAAAAAACGCTCTCGGGTGCTTTAGAGTGCCGAGTTTATTACTGCGCATTAAGAAATGACCACCTCCAACGTTTGGTTTATGTTTTATAAGCATTTTTAATTTTATTGCTTAAATCGCATTTTCTCGGCGAGCTGAGCACTTTTTCTGAATTGTGCCGCTCCCGTCACTCTGGTTAGGTTGGCATCGAAAAAAACGCTATCGGGTGCTTTAGAGTGCCGAGTTATTCACTGCGCATGAAGAAATGACCACCTCCAACGTTTGGTTTATGTTTAATAAGCATTTTTAATTTTATTGCTTAAATCGCATTTTCTCGGCGAGCTGAGCACTTTTTCTGAATTGTGCCGCTCCCGTCACTCTGGTTAGGTTGGCATCGAAAAAAACGCTCTCGGGTGCTTTAGAGTGCCGAGTTTATTACTGCGCATTAAGAAATGACCACCTCCAACGTTTGGTTTATGTTTTATAAGCATTTTTAATTTTATTGCTTAAATCGCATTTTCTCGGCGAGCTGAGCACTTTTTCTGAATTGTGCCGCTCCCGTCACTCTGGTTAGGTTGGCATCGAAAAAAACGCTCTCGGGTGCTTTAGAGTGCCGAGTTTATTACTGCGCATTAAGAAATGACCACCTCCAACGTTTGGTTTATGTTTTATAAGCATTTTTAATTTTATTGCTTAAATCGCATTTTCTCGGCGAGCTGAGCACTTTTTCTGAATTGTGCCGCTCCCGTCACTCTGGTTAGGTTGGCATCGAAAAAAACGCTATCGGGTGCTTTAGAGTGCCGAGTTATTCACTGCGCATGAAGAAATGACCACCTCCAACGTTTGGTTTATGTTTAATAAGCATTTTTAATTTTATTGCTTAAATCGCATTTTCTCGGCGAGCTGAGCACTTTTTCTGAATTGTGCCGCTCCCGTCACTCTGGTTAGGTTGGCATCGAAAAAAACGCTCTCGGGTGCTTTAGAGTGCCGAGTTTATTACTGCGCATTAAGAAATGACCACCTCCAACGTTTGGTTTATGTTTAATAAGCATTTTTAATTTTATTGCTTAAATCGCATTTTCTCGGCGAGCTGAGCACTTTTTCTGAATTGTGCCGCTCCCGTCACTCTGGTTAGGTTGGCTTCGAAAAAAACGCTCTCGGGTGCTTTAGAGTGCCAAGTTTATCACTGCGCATGAAGAAATGACCACCTCCAACGTTTGGTTTATGTTTTATAAGCATTTTTAATTTTATTGCTTAAATCGCATTTTCTCGGCGAGCTGAGCACTTTTTCTGAATTGTGCCGCTCCCGTCACTCTGGTTAGGTTGGCATCGAAAAAAACGCTCACGGGTGCTTTAGAGTGCCGAGTTTATTACTGCGCATTAAGAAATGACCACCTCCAACGTTTGGTTTATGTTTTATAAGCATTTTTAATTTTATTGCTTAAATCGCATTTTCTCGGCGAGCTGAGCACTTTTTCTGAATTGTGCCGCTCCCGTCACTCTGGTTAGGTTGGCATCGAAAAAAACGCTCTCGGGTGCTTTAGAGTGCCGAGTTATTCACTGCGCATGAAGAAATGACCACCTCCAACGTTTGGTTCATGTTTTATAAGCATTTTTAATTTTATTGCTTAAATCGCATTTTCTCGGCGAGCTGAGCGCTTTTTCTGAATTGTGCCGCTCCCGTAACTCTGGTTAGGTTGGCATCGAAAAAAACGCTCTCGGGTGCTTTAGAGTGCCGAGTTTATTACTGCGCATTAAGAAATGACCACCTCCAACGTTTGGTTTATGTTTTATAAGCATTTTTAATTTTATTGCTTAAATCGCATTTTCTCGGCGAGCTGAGCACTTTTTCTGAATTGTGCCGCTCCCGTCACTCTGGTTAGGTTGGCATCGAAAAAAACGCTCTCGGGTGCTTTAGAGTGCCGAGTTTATTACTGCGCATTAAGAAATGACCACCTCCAACGTTTGGTTTATGTTTTATAAGCATTTTTAATTTTATTGCTTAAATCGCATTTTCTCGGCGAGCTGAGCGCTTTTTCTGAATTGTGCCGCTCCCGTCACTCTGGTTAGGTTGGCATCGAAAAAAACGCTCTCGGGTGCTTTAGAGTGCCGAGTTATTCACTGCGCATGAAGAAATGACCACCTCCAACGTTTGGTTTATGTTTAATAAGCATTTTTAATTTTATTGCTTAAATCGCATTTTCTCGGCGAGCTGAGCACTTTTTCTGAATTGTGCCGCTCCCGTCACTCTGGTTAGGTTGGCATCGAAAAAAACGCTCTCGGGTGCTTTAGAGTGCCGAGTTTATTACTGCGCATTAAGAAATGACCACCTCCAACGTTTGGTTTATGTTTTATAAGCATTTTTAATTTTATTGCTTAAATCGCATTTTCTCGGCGAGCTGAGCGCTTTTTCTGAATTGTGCCGCTCCCGTCACTCTGGTTAGGTTGGCATCGAAAAAAAACGCTCTCGGGTGCTTTAGAGTGCCGAGTTATTCACTGCGCATGAAGAAATGACCACCTCCAACGTTTGGTTTATGTTTAATAAGCATTTTTAATTTTATTGCTTACATCGCATTTTCTCGGCGAGCTGAGCACTTTTTCTGAATTGTGCCGCTCCCGTCACTCTGGTTAGGTTGGCATCGAAAAAAACGCTCTCGGGTGCTTTAGAGTGCCGAGTTTATTACTGCGCATTAAGAAATGACCACCTCCAACGTTTGGTTTATGTTTTATAAGCATTTTTAATTTTATTGCTTAAATCGCATTTTCTCGGCGAGCTGAGCACTTTTTCTGAATTGTGCCGCTCCCGTCACTCTGGTTAGGTTGGCATCGAAAAAAACGCTCTCGGGTGCTTTAGAGTGCCGAGTTTATCACTGCGCATGAAGAAATGACCACCTCCAACTTTTGGTTTATGTTTAATAAGCATTTTTAATTTGATTGCTTAAATCGCATTTTCTCGGCGAGCTGAGCACTTTTTCTGAATTGTGCCGCTCCCGTCACTCTGGTTAGGTTGGCATCGAAAAAAACGCTCTCGGGTGCTTTAGAGTGCCGACTTTATCACTGCGCATGAAGAAATGACCACCTCCAACGTTTGGTTTATGTTTTATAAGCATTTTTAATTTTATTGCTTAAATCGCATTTTCTCGGCGAGCTGAGCACTTTTTCTGAATTGTGCCGCTCCCGTCACTCTGGTTAGGTTGGCATCGAAAAAAACGCTCACGGGTGCTTTAGAGTGCCGAGTTTATTACTGCGCATTAAGAAATGACCACCTCCAACGTTTGGTTTATGTTTTATAAGCATTTTTAATTTTATTGCTTAAATCGCATTTTCTCGGCGAGCTGAGCGCTTTTTCTGAATTGTGCCGCTCCCGTCACTCTGGTTAGGTTGGCATCGAAAAAAACGCTCTCGGGTGCTTTAGAGTGCCGAGTTATTCACTGCGCATTAAGAAATGACCACCTCCAACGTTTGGTTTATGTTTTATAAGCATTTTTAATTTTATTGCTTAAATCGCATTTTCTCGGCGAGCTGAGCACTTTTTCTGAATTGTGCCGCTCCCGTCACTCTGGTTAGGTTGGCATCGAAAAAAACGCTCTCGGGTGCTTTAGAGTGCCGAGTCTATTACTGCGCATTAAGAAATGACCACCTCCAACGTTTGGTTTATGTTTTATAAGCATTTTTAATTTTATTGCTTAAATCGCATTTTCTCGGCGAGCTGAGCACTTTTTCTGAATTGTGCCGCTCCCGTCACTTGGCATCGAAAAAAACGCTCTCGGGTGCTTTAGAGTGCCGAGTTATTCACTGCGCATGAAGAAATGACCACCTCCAACGTTTGGTTTATGTTTTATAAGCATTTTTAATTTTATTGCTTAAATCGCATTTTCTCTGCGAGCTGAGCGCTTTTTCTGAATTGTGCCGCTCCCGTCACTCTGGTTAGGTTGGCATCGAAAAAAACGCTCTCGGGTGCTTTAGAGTGCCGAGTTTATTACTGCGCATTAAGAAATGACCACCTCCAACGTTTGGTTTACGTTTTATAAGCATTTTTAATTTTATTGCCTAAATCGCATTTTCTCGGCGAGCTGAGCACTTTTTCTGAATTGTGCCGCTCCCGTCACTCTGGTTAGGTTGGCATCGAAAAAAACGCTCTCGGGTGCTTTAGAGTGCCGAGTTTATTACTGCGCATTAAGAAATGACCACCTCCAACGTTTGGTTTATGTTTTATAAGCATTTTTAATTTTATTGCTTAAATCGCATTTTCTCGGCGAGCTGAGCACTTTTTCTGAATTGTGCCGCTCCCGTCACTCTGGTTAGGTTGGCATCGAAAAAAACGCTCTCGGGTGCTTTAGAGTGCCGAGTTTATTACTGCGCATTAAGAAATGACCACCTCCAACGTTTGGTTTATGTTTTATAAGCATTTTTAATTTTATTGCTTAAATCGCATTTTCTCGGCGAGCTGAGCGCTTTTTCTGAATTGTGCCGCTCCCGTCACTCTGGTTAGGTTGGCATCGAAAAAAACGCTCTCGGGTGCTTTAGAGTGCCGAGTTATTCACTGCGCATGAAGAAATGACCACCTCCAACGTTTGGTTTATGTTTAATAAGCATTTTTAATTTTATTGCTTAAATCGCATTTTCTCGGCGAGCTGAGCACTTTTTCTGAATTGTGCCGCTCCCGTCACTCTGGTTAGGTTGGCATCGAAAAAAACGCTCTCGGGTGCTTTAGAGTGCCGAGTTTATTACTGCGCATTAAGAAATGACCACCTCCAACGTTTGGTTTATGTTTTATAAGCATTTTTAATTTTATTGCTTAAATCGCATTTTCTCGGCGAGCTGAGCGCTTTTTCTGAATTGTGCCGCTCCCGTCACTCTGGTTAGGTTGGCATCGAAAAAAACGCTCTCGGGTGCTTTAGAGTGCCGAGTTATTCACTGCGCATGAAGAAATGACCACCTCCAACGTTTGGTTTATGTTTAATAAGCATTTTTAATTTTATTGCTTACATCGCATTTTCTCGGCGAGCTGAGCACTTTTTCTGAATTGTGCCGCTCCCGTCACTCTGGTTAGGTTGGCATCGAAAAAAACGCTCTCGGGTGCTTTAGAGTGCCGAGTTTATTACTGCGCATTAAGAAATGACCACCTCCAACGTTTGGTTTATGTTTTATAAGCATTTTTAATTTTATTGCTTAAATCGCATTTTCTCGGCGAGCTGAGCACTTTTTCTGAATTGTGCCGCTCCCGTCACTCTGGTTAGGTTGGCATCGAAAAAAACGCTCTCGGGTGCTTTAGAGTGCCGAGATTATCACTGCGCATGAAGAAATGACCACCTCCAACGTTTGGTTTATGTTTAATAAGCATTTTTAATTTTATTGCTTAAATCGCATTTTCTCGGCGAGCTGAGCACTTTTTCTGAATTGTGCCGCTCCCGTCACTCTGGTTAGGTTGGCATCGAAAAAAACGCTCTCGGGTGCTTTAGAGTGCCGACTTTATCACTGCGCATGAAGAAATGACCACCTCCAACGTTTGGTTTATGTTTTATAAGCATTTTTAATTTTATTGCTTAAATCGCATTTTCTCGGCGAGCTGAGCACTTTTTCTGAATTGTGCCGCTCCCGTCACTCTGGTTAGGTTGGCATCGAAAAAAACGCTCACGGGTGCTTTAGAGTGCCGAGTTTATTACTGCGCATTAAGAAATGACCACCTCCAACGTTTGGTTTATGTTTTATAAGCATTTTTAATTTTATTGCTTAAATCGCATTTTCTCGGCGAGCTGAGCACTTTTTCTGAATTGTGCCGCTCCCGTCACTCTGGTTAGGTTGGCATCGTAAAAAACGCTCTCGGGTGCTTTAGAGTGCCGAGTTATTCACTGCGCATGAAGAAATGACCACCTCCAACGTTTGGTTTATGTTTTATAAGCATTTTTAATTTTATTGCTTAAATCGCATTTTCTCGGCGAGCTGAGCGCTTTTTCTGAATTGTGCCGCTCCCGTAACTCTGGTTAGGTTGGCATCGAAAAAAACGCTCTCGGGTGCTTTAGAGTGCCGAGTTTATTACTGCGCATTAAGAAATGACCACCTCCAACGTTTGGTTTATGTTTTATAAGCATTTTTAATTTTATTGCTTAAATCGCATTTTCTCGGCGAGCTGAGCACTTTTTCTGAATTGTGCCGCTCCCGTCACTCTGGTTAGGTTGGCATCGAAAAAAACGCTCTCGGGTGCTTTAGAGTGCCGAGTTTATTACTGCGCATTAAGAAATGACCACCTCCAACGTTTGGTTTATGTTTTATAAGCATTTTTAATTTTATTGCTTAAATCGCATTTTCTCGGCGAGCTGAGCACTTTTTCTGAATTGTGCCGCTCCCGTCACTTGGCATCGAAAAAAACGCTCTCGGGTGCTTTAGAGTGCCGAGTTATTCACTGCGCATGAAGAAATGACCACCTCCAACGTTTGGTTTATGTTTTATAAGCATTTTTAATTTTATTGCTTAAATCGCATTTTCTCGGCGAGCTGAGCGCTTTTTCTGAATTGTGCCGCTCCCGTCACTCTGGTTAGGTTGGCATCGAAAAAAACGCTCTCGGGTGCTTTAGAGTGCCGAGTTTATTACTGCGCATTAAGAAATGACCACCTCCAACGTTTGGTTTATGTTTTATAAGCATTTTTAATTTTATTGCCTAAATCGCATTTTCTCGGCGAGCTGAGCACTTTTTCTGAATTGTGCCGCTCCCGTCACTCTGGTTAGGTTGGCATCGAAAAAAACGCTCTCGGGTGCTTTAGAGTGCCGACTTTATCACTGCGCATGAAGAAATGACCACCTCCAACGTTTGGTTTATGTTTTATAAGCATTTTAAATTTTATTGCTTAAATCGCATTTTCTCGGCGAGCTGAGCACTTTTTCTGAATTGTGCCGCTCCCGTCACTCTGGTTAGGTTGGCATCGAAAAAAACGCTCACGGGTGCTTTAGAGTGCCGAGTTTATTACTGCGCATTAAGAAATGACCACCTCCAACGTTTGGTTTAAGCATTTTTAATTTTATTGCTTAAATCGCATTTTTTCGGCGAGCTGAGCACTTTTTCTGAATTGTGCCGCTCCCGTCACTCTGGTTAGGTTGGCATCGAAAAAAACGCTCTCGGGTGCTTTAGAGTGCCGAGTTATTCACTGCGCATGAAGAAATGACCACCTCCAACGTTTGGTTTATGTTTTATAAGCATTTTTAATTTTATTGCTTAAATCGCATTTTCTCGGCGAGCTGAGCACTTTTTCTGAATTGTGCCGCTCCCGTCACTCTGGTTAGGTTGGCATCGAAAAAAACGCTCTCGGGTGCTTTAGAGTGCCGGGTTTATCACTGCGCATGAAGAAATGACACTCCAACGTTTGGTTTATGTTTTATAAGCATTTTTAATTGTATTGCTTAAATCGCATTTTCTCGGCGAGCTGAGCGCTTTTTCTGAATTGTGCCGCTCCCGTAACTCTGGTTAGGTTGGCATCGAAAAAAACGCTCTCGGGTGCTTTAGAGTGCCGGGTTTATCACTGCGCATGAAGAAATGACCACTTCCAACGTTTGGTTTATGTTTTATAAGCATTTTTAATTTTATTGCTTAAATCGCATTTTCTCGGCGAGCTGAGCACTTTTTCTGAATTGTGCCGCTCCCGTCACTCTGGTTAGGGCAGTGCTTCTCAAATAGTGGGGCGCGCCCCCCTTGGGGGGCGCGGTGCTATTCCTGGGGGGGGCGCGTGTGACCCTGGGGAACAGGCTTTTTTTTGGCAGTACTAGAATAAAGTGTAATTGCGCGTTTACTACAGCAGGGGGCAGTGGCGCTCTCATTGTTACTTCTGTCACGTTTGCGACAGTGCAACATTTTACGACTTACAAGACAAGTTAGGATAGTCACGGTGGGGAGGGGGGGCGCGAATAGTTTTCTTCTTGCTAGGGGGGGGCGTAACAGAAAATAATTGAGAAGCACTGCTCTAACCAAAGAAATATCCGACGCTATTCAAAGGACCATTCCTGAGAAAGTAATCATATGTCATACAACTACTCAAAATCCATGGATCAATAAGGGCATATTAAAGTCTATTAAGCATAAAAATAAATTATATAAAAGATACATAAATGAACCTAACCATAAAAATAAAAATGCATATACTAATTGTAGAAATAAACCTACACATATTATTAGAAAGCGGAAGAGTAAGCATTTTGCCGACTTGATAAACGAACCACAGGGTGATTCCAAGAATTCTTGGAGAGTACTTGAACAGAAGCCAAAAAAATCCTGTATTCCCTGACCATGATCATAATATAAGCAACATCATCAGAAATAATAGTCTTGCCGACAAATTCAATAACCACTTTGTCTCTATTGGTAGAAAGATATTGTCAAACGGGCACTTTTTATTAAAGTGCCTCCGGCTCCCCGGTAACGGGTTCAATAAGCCGGGGCGAAGGGACTCGTCCGTAGCTGACCACCAGAGTTAAATTAATTCTACTAGAATCAATCTAATTTCTATACGACGCCAACCCCTTTCAAGTCATCCGACGCGCGAGGCGAGTAACTGAATTCGAGGCAAGTCGTCGAAGTGACCGCGCCGTAATGATGGCTCCCTTCGGTTGTTTGATGCTGGTATTACGTTACGAATATTTTTTAGATGCCTTTGTTAAGACCTCAAGAATTCGTTAATTTACTAGAGCGCCCTCGCCCTAGCTGAGCTCAAGATAACTACTTCGAACCAGATCTGACAATTCCTGATGCCAAGGATTAAAACTGTCTTCACTTTAAAAATAATTGAACGGATTTAAAGAATGACTATGATAGGGAAATAAAGACATTTTAAAGTTGTAATTACCGCATATAAAACCATGCTCGACATAGTTAATACGAAATAATCGATACCGAATTAAGGCTCAAGAAGAGATTTAATGAATAAGCAAGAAAAAGAATTACAAGTCGAAAAAAAAAAAAAACAAGACTCACCCACACAGAACAAGAGAGGAGACTAAAGGTCTAAAATCCTATTTGGTTGAACAAGTCGAGTGATCGGTTCTCCTTTGTTCCAAAATCCGAATTCTGTTTAAAAAAGAGGAAAGGTCTGGCCGTGAGGAGCGTAGCCAAAAAAGTAAAAATGCGACTTCCTCTTTCTGCCCGGATCCGGCTTTCTCCTCTGCCTTCCTCAAAGCTTAAAATTTGGCAAAGTCCAATTCGAAGACTCTGGAAATTCATTTTAGTAGATTTTGGTTCAATCTCAAAAATAATGCAAAATCCATCTTGGTTCTTTTACTCCGGGCAGCGTCACGGTCATCGCCCTGACTACGAAGAAGCGCGCCCGCTCTGTGTCCGGGCAACATATTTATAGGCTTCTGGCATTACCTCATCGTAATTACCTCACCGGCACGTGAGGTGACCTTTCTGGAAGTTTCTGGAAGCTTCGAGAATGTTCCTTAGCTGATCCCTGTCCAGGCCAGCTGGAAACCACTGGTTGTCTTGGCAACCTTTCTTTAAGCAGTTTACACCTGCAATCACCTGATGCCGATGTTTCCTGTTTTGCTAGTTCGTTTTTTTTTTTTTTAGTATTAGCCCTTAATGTCTCCTCTGAACTTAATAATAAAGATCAATCTCAATTCATAATAGTACTTAACACACTAATGGGTTCCTCCAACTTAAACACATATATTGATATTGCTCAAGCTGCTACATTTTAAAATTATGGCATAGCAAACTCATATTCCAAAATTGTGCGTTGCTACGTGTTTGAACAGGTCGTGTCCTCCCAATTGCTAACTATTTAATTCATTAGATTTGTTAATTTCCATTAGGTCACCCCTATGTCAAGCTTTAACACCATCTCCTGGTGACATTTTGAACTACATGTTTTGGGATAGCCAATGTGCCTGGGCCAAATTCAATACCTAATTTTACACCATCTCGTACCACCATGTCACTTGACAATATCCAGTAAAATCAGTCAGCCTCAGGATGCCTCCTTTAAAGACTATCTATCAGGTAACCTGGGCTCTTTCTTCCTGAATCCAACTAACTGCGATGAAGTGTATAAAATAATCATGAATATGAAGAATTCAAACTCAGCTGGAACAGATGGTATCTCAAGTAAAATTCTGAAAAGCATCTCCAATATAATAACTGCACCTCTTACATATTGCATCAATCTGTCTCTACTCTCTGGAGTAGTGCCACAAATAGCAAAAATAGCACGTATCACACCAGTCTTTAAATCAGGAGACAAAAACGATCTTA
The DNA here is from genome assembly GCF_033458585.1 of Syngnathus typhle. Classification (NCBI taxonomy): domain Eukaryota; kingdom Metazoa; phylum Chordata; class Actinopteri; order Syngnathiformes; family Syngnathidae; genus Syngnathus; species Syngnathus typhle. Next base: position 435,688 of record NW_026871960.1, on the reverse strand, counting down.
GCAACTACAGACCAATATCAATCTTGCCTACTCTTTCCAAGGTTTTGGAAAGAATAGTTTACAATAAACTTAACAGCTATCTAAACCAGTGCTTCTCAAATAGTGGGGCGCGCCCCCCTTGGGGGGCGCGGTGCTATTCCTGGGGGGGCGCGTGTGACCCTGGGGAACAGGCTTTTTTTTTGGCAGTACTAGAATAAAGTGTAATTGCGCGTTTACTACAGCAGGGGGCAGTGGCGCTCTCATTGTTACTTCTGTCACGTTTGCGACAGTGCAACATTTTACGACTTACAAGACAAGTTAGGATAGTCACGGTGGGGAGGGGGGGCGCGAATAGTTTTCTTCTTGCTAGGGGGGGGCGTAACAGAAAATAATTGAGAAGCACTGGGTTAGGGGCGCATCGAAAAAAACGCTCTCGGGTGCTTTAGAGTGCCGAGTTTATTACTGCGCATTAAGAAATGACCACCTCCAACGTTTGGTTTATGTTTTATAAGCATTTTTAATTTTATTGCTTAAATCGCATTTTCTCGGCGAGCTGAGCACTTTTTCTGAATTGTGCCGCTCCCGTCACTCTGGTTAGGTTGGCATCGAAAGAAACGCTCTCGGGTGCTTTAGAGTGCCGAGTTTATCACTGCGCATGAAGAAATGACCACCTCCAACGTTTGGTTTATGTTTTATAAGCATTTTTAATTTTATTGCTTAAATCGCATTTTCTCGGCGAGCTGAGCGCTTTTTCTGAATTGTGCCGCTCCCGTCACTCTGGTTAGGTTGGCATCAAAAAAAACGCTCTCGGGTGCTTTAGAGTGCCGAGTTTATCACTGCGCATGAAGAAATGACCACCTCCAACGTTTGGTTTATGTTTTATAAGCATTTTTAATTTTATTGCTTAAATCGCATTTTCTCGGCGAGCTGAGCGCTTTTTCTGAATTGTGCCGCTCCCGTAACTCTGGTTAGGTTGGCATCGAAAAAAACGCTCTCGGGTGCTTTAGAGTGCCGAGTTTATCACTGCGCATGAAGAAATGACCACTTCCAACGTTTGGTTTATGTTTTATAAGCATTTTTAATTTTATTGCTTAAATCGCATTTTCTCGGCGAGCTGAGCACTTTTTCTGAATTGTGCCGCCCCCGTCACTCTGGTTAGGTTGGCATCGAAAAAAACGCTCTCGGGTGCTCTAGAGTGCCGAGTTTATTACTGCGCATTAAGAAATGACCACCTCCAACGTTTGGTTTATGTTTTATAAGCATTTTTAATTTTATTGCTTAAATCGCATTTTCTCGGCGAGCTGAGCACTTTTTCTGAATTGTGCCGCTCCCGTCACTCTGGTTAGGTTGGCATCGAAAAAAACGCTCTCGGGTGCTTTAGAGTGCCGAGTTTATTACTGCGCATTGAGAAATGACCACCTCCAACGTTTGGTTTATGTTTTATAAGCATTTTTAATTTTATTGCTTAAATCGCATTTTCTCGGCGAGCTGAGCACTTTTTCTAAATTGTGCCGCTCCCGTCACTCTGGTTAGGTTGGCATCGAAAAAAACGCTCTCGGGTGCTTTAGAGTGCCGAGTTTATTACTGCGCATTAAGAAATGACCACCTCCAACGTTTGGTTTATGTTTTATAAGCATTTTTAATTTTATTGCTTAAATCGCATTTTCTCGGCGAGCTGAGCGCTTTTTCTGAATTGTGCCGCTCCCGTCACTCTGGTTAGGTTGGCATCGAAAAAAACGCTCTCGGGTGCTTTAGAGTGCCGAGTTTATCACTGCGCATGAAGAAATGACCACCTCCAACGTTTGGTTTATGTTTTATAAGCATTTTTAATTTTATTGCTTAAATCGCATTTTCTCGGCGAGCTGAGCGCTTTTTCTGAATTGTGCCGCTCCCGTAACTCTGGTTAGGTTGGCATCGAAAAAAACGCTCTCGGGTGCTTTAGAGTGCCGAGTTTATCACTGCGCATGAAGAAATGACCACTTCCAACGTTTGGTTTATGTTTTATAAGCATTTTTAATTTTATTGCTTAAATCGCATTTTCTCGGCGAGCTGAGCACTTTTTCTGAATTGTGCCGCTCCCGTCACTCTGGTTAGGTTGGCATCGAAAAAAACGCTCTCGGGTGCTCTAGAGTGCCGAGTTTATTACTGCGCATTAAGAAATGACCACCTCCAACGTTTGGTTTATGTTTTATAAGCATTTTTAATTTTATTGCTTAAATCGCATTTTCTCGGCGAGCTGAGCACTTTTTCTGAATTGTGCCGCTCCCGTCACTCTGGTTAGGTTGGCATCGAAAAAAACGCTCTCGGGTGCTTTAGAGTGCCGAGTTTATCACTGCGCATGAATAAATGACCACTTCCAACGTTTGGTTTATGTTTTATAAGCATTTTTAATTTTATTGCTTAAATCGCATTTTCTCGGCGAGCTGAGCGCTTTTTCTGAATTGTGCCGCTCCCGTAACTCTGGTTAGGTTGGCATCGAAAAAAACGCTCTCGGGTGCTTTAGAGTGCCGAGTTTATCACTGCGCATGAAGAAATGACCACTTCCAACGTTTGGTTTATGTTTCATAAGCATTTTTAATTTTATTGCTTAAATCGCATTTTCTCGGCGAGCTGAGCGCTTTTTCTGAATTGTGCCGCTCCCGTAACTCTGGTTAGGTTGGCATCGAAAAAAACGCTCTCGGGTGCTTTAGAGTGCCGAGTTTATCACTGCGCATGAAGAAATGACCACTTCCAACGTTTGGTTTATGTTTTATAAGCATTTTTAATTTTATTGCTTAAATCGCATTTTCTCGGCGAGCTGAGCACTTTTTCTGAATTGTGCCGCTCCCGTCACTCTGGTTAGGTTGGCATCGAAAAAAACGCTCTCGGGTGCTCTAGAGTGCCGAGTTTATTACTGCGCATTAAGAAATGACCACCTCCAACGTTTGGTTTATGTTTTATAAGCATTTTTAATTTTATTGCTTAAATCGCATTTTCTCGGCGAGCTGAGCACTTTTTCTGAATTGTGCCGCTCCCGTCACTCTGGTTAGGTTGGCATCGAAAAAAACGCTCTCGGGTGCTTTAGAGTGCCGAGTTATTCACTGCGCATGAAGAAATGACCACCTCCAACGTTTGGTTTATGTTTTATAAGCATTTTTAATTTTATTGCTTAAATCGCATTTTCTCGGCGAGCTGAGCACTTTTTCTGAATTGTGCCGCTCCCGTCACTCTGGTTAGGTTGGCATCGAAAAAAACGCTCTCGGGTGCTTTAGAGTGCCGAGTTTATCACTGCGCATGAAGAAATGACCACCTCCAACGTTTGGTTTATGTTTTATAAGCATTTTTAATTTTATTGCTTAAATCGCATTTTCTCGGCGAGCTGAGCGCTTTTTCTGAATTGTGCCGCTCCCGTCACTCTGGTTAGGTTGGCATCGAAAAAAACGCTCTCGGGTGCTTTTGCGTGCCGAGTTATTCACTGCGCATGAAGAAATGACCACCTCCAACGTTTGGTTTTTGTTTAATAAGCATTTTTAATTTTATTGCTTAAATCGCATTTTCTCGGCGAGCTGAGCGCTTTTTCTGAATTGTGCCGCTCCCGTAACTCTGGTTAGGTTGGCATCGAAAAAAACGCTCTCGGGTGCTTTAGAGTGCCGAGTTTATCACTGCGCATGAAGAAATGACCACTTCCAACGTTTGGTTTATGTTTTATAAGCATTTTTAATTTTATTGCTTAAATCGCATTTTCTCGGCGAGCTGAGCGCTTTTTCTGAATTGTGCCGCTCCCGTAACTCTGGTTAGGTTGGCATTGAAAAAAACGCTCTCGGGTGCTTTAGAGTGCCGAGTTATTCACTGCGCATGAAGAAATGACCACCTCCAACGTTTGGTTTATGTTTTATAAGCATTTTTAATTTTATTGCTTAAATCGCATTTTCTCGGCGAGCTGAGCACTTTTTCTGAATTGTGCCGCTCCCGTCACTCTGGTTAGGTTGGCATCGAAAAAAACGCTCTCGGGTGCTTTAGAGTGCCGAGTTTATTACTGCGCATTAAGAAATGACCACCTCCAACGTTTGGTTTATGTTTTATAAGCATTTTTAATTTTATTGCTTAAATCGCATTTTCTCGGCGAGCTGAGCACTTTTTCTGAATTGTGCCGCTCCCGTCACTCTGGTTAGGTTGGCATCGAAAAAAACGCTCTCGGGTGCTTTAGAGTGCCGAGTTTATTACTGCGCATTAAGAAATGACCACCTCCAACGTTTGGTTTATGTTTTATAAGCATTTTTAATTTTATTGCTTAAATCGCATTTTCTCGGCGAGCTGAGCACTTTTTCTGAATTGTGCCGCTCCCGTCACTCTGGTTAGGTTGGCATCGAAAAAAACGCTCTCGGGTGCTTTAGAGTGCCGAGTTATTCAATGCGCACGAAGAAATGACCACCTCCAACGTTTGGTTTATGTTTTATAAGCATTTTTAATTTTATTGCTTAAATCGCATTTTCTCGGCGAGCTGAGCGCTTTTTCTGAATTGTGCCGCTCCCGTCACTCTGGTTAGGTTGGCATCGAAAAAAACGCTCTCGGGTGCTTTAGAGTGCCGAGTTTATCACTGCGCATGAAGAAATGACCACCTCCAACGTTTGGTTTATGTTTTATAAGCATTTTTAATTTTATTGCTTAAATCGCATTTTCTCGGCGAGCTGAGCACTTTTTCTGAATTGTGCCGCTCCCGTCACTCTGGTTAGGTTGGCATCGAAAAAAACGCTCTCGGGTGCTTTAGAGTGCCGAGTTTATCACTGCGCATGAAGAAATGATCACCTCCAACGTTTGGTTTATGTTTTATAAGCATTTTTAAATTTATTGCTTAAATCGCATTTTCTCGGCGAGCTGAGCGCTTTTTCTGAATTGTGCCGCTCCCGTCACTCTGGTTAGGTTGGCATCGAAAAAAACGCTCTCGGGTGCTTTAGAGTGCCGAGTTATTCACTGCGCATGAAGAAATGACCACCTCCAACGTTTGGTTTATGTTTTATAAGCATTTTTAGTTTTATTGCTTAAATCGCATTTTCTCGGCGAGCTGAGCACTTTTTCTGAATTGTGCCGCTCCCGTCACTCTGGTTAGGTTGGCATCGAAAAAAACGCTCTCGGGTGCTTTAGAGTGCCGAGTTTATCACTGCGCATGAAGAACTGACCACCTCCAACGTTTGGTTTATGTTTAATAAGCATTTTTAATTTTATTGCTTAAATCGCATTTTCTCGGCCAGCTGAGCACTTTTTCTGAATTGTGCCGCTCCCGTCACTCTGGTTAGGTTGGCATCGAAAAAAACGCTCTCGGGTGCTTTAGAGTGCCGACTTTATCACTGCGCATGAAGAAATGACCACCTCCAACGTTTGGTTTATGTTTAATAAGCATTTTTAATTTTATTGCTTAAATCGCATTTTCTCGGCGAGCTGAGCGCTTTTTCTGAATTGTGCCGCTCCCGTCACTCTGGTTAGGTTGGCATCGAAAAAAACGCTCTCGGGTGCTTTAGAGTGCCGAGTTATTCACTGCGCATGAAGAAATGACCACCTCCAACGTTTGGTTTATGTTTAATAAGCATTTTTAATTTTATTGCTTAAATCGCATTTTCTCGGCGAGCTGAGCACTTTTTCTGAATTGTGCCGCTCCCGTCACTCTGGTTAGGTTGGCATCGAAAAAAACGCTCTCGGGTGCTTTAGAGTGCCGAGTTTATTACTACGCATTAAGAAATGACCACCTCCAACGTTTGGTTTATGTTTTATAAGCATTTTTAATTTTATTGCTTAAATCGCATTTTCTCGGCGAGCTGAGCACTTTTTCTGAATTGTGCCGCTCCCGTCACTCTGGTTAGGTTGGCATCGAAAAAAAGGCTCTCGGGTGCTTTAGAGTGCCGAGTTATTCACTGCGCACGAAGAAATGACCACCTCCAACGTTTGGTTTATGTTTTATAAGCATTTTTAATTTTATTGCTTAAATCGCATTTTCTCGGCGAGCTGAGCGCTTTTTCTGAATTGTGCCGCTCCCGTCACTCTGGTTAGGTTGGCATCGAAAAAAACGCTCTCGGGTGCTTTAGAGTGCCGAGTTTATTACTGCGCATTAAGAAATGACCACCTCCAACGTTTGGTTTATGTTTTATAAGCATTTTTAATTTTATTGCTTAAATCGCATTTTCTCGGCGAGCTGAGCACTTTTTCTGAATTGTGCCGCTCCCGTCACTCTGGTTAGGTTGGCATCGAAAAAAACGCTCTCGGGTGCTTTAGAGTGCCGAGTTTATTACTGCGCATTAAGAAATGACCACCTCCAACGTTTGGTTTATGTTTTATAAGCATTTTTAATTTTATTGCTTAAATCGCATTTTCTCGGCGAGCTGAGCACTTTTTCTGAATTGTGCCGCTCCCGTCACTCTGGTTAGGTTGGCATCGAGAAAAACGCTATCGGGTGCTTTAGAGTGCCGAGTTATTCACTGCGCATGAAGAAAAGACCACCTCCAACGTTTGGTTTATGTTTAATAAGCATTTTTAATTTTATTGCTTAAATCGCATTTTCTCGGCGAGCTGAGCACTTTTTCTGAATTGTGCCACTCCCGTCACTCTGGTTAGGTTGGCATCGAAAAAAACGCTCTCGGGTGCTTTAGAGTGCCGAGTTTATTACTGCGCATTAAGAAATGACCACCTCCAACGTTTGGTTTATGTTTTATAAGCATTTTTAATTTTATTGCTTAAATCGCATTTTCTCGGCGAGCTGAGCACTTTTTCTGAATTGTGCCGCTCCCGTCACTCTGGTTAGGTTGGCATCGAAAAAAACGCTCTCGGGTGCTTTAGAGTGCCGAGTTTATTACTGCGCATTAAGAAATGACCACCTCCAACGTTTGGTTTATGTTTTATAAGCATTTTTAATTTTATTGCTTAAATCGCATTTTCTCGGCGAGCTGAGCACTTTTTCTGAATTGTGCCGCTCCCGTCACTCTGGTTAGGTTGGCATCGAAAAAAACGCTCTCGGGTGCTTTAGAGTGCCGAGTTTATCACTGCGCATGAAGAAATGACCACCTCCAACGTTTGGTTTATGTTTTATAAGCATTTTTAATTTTATTGCTTAGATCGCATTTTCTCGGCGAGCTGAGCACTTTTTCTGAATTGTGCCGCTCCCGTCACTCTGGTTAGGTTGGCATCGAAAAAAACGCTCTCGGGTGCTTTAGAGTGCCGAGTTTATCACTGCGCATGAAGAAATGATCACCTCCAACGTTTGGTTTATGTTTTATAAGCATTTTTAAATTTATTGCTTAAATCGCATTTTCTCGGCGAGCTGAGCGCTTTTTCTGAATTGTGCCGCTCCCGTCACTCTGGTTAGGTTGGCATCGAAAAAAACGCTCTCGGGTGCTTTAGAGTGCCGAGTTATTCACTGCGCATGAAGAAATGACCACCTCCAACGTTTGGTTTATGTTTTATAAGCATTTTTAGTTTTATTGCTTAAATCGCATTTTCTCTGCGAGCTGAGCACTTTTTCTGAATTGTGCCGCTCCCGTCACTCTGGTTAGGTTGGCATCGAAAAAAACGCTCTCGGGTGCTTTAGAGTGCCGAGTTTATCACTGCGCATGAAGAAATGACCACCTCCAACGTTTGCTTTATGTTTAATAAGCATTTTTAATTTTATTGCTTAAATCGCATTTTCTCGGCCAGCTGAGCACTTTTTCTGAATTGTGCCGCTCCCGTCACTCTGGTTAGGTTGGCATCGAAAAAAACGCTCTCGGGTGCTTTAGAGTGCCGACTTTATCACTGCGCATGAAGAAATGACCACCTCCAACGTTTGGTTTATGTTTTATAAGCATTTTTAATTTTATTGCTTAAATCGCATTTTCTCGGCGAGCTGAGCACTTTTTCTGAATTGTGCCGCTCCCGTCACTCTGGTTAGGTTGGCATCGTAAAAAACGCTCTCGGGTGCTTTAGAGTGCCGAGTTATTCACTGCGCATGAAGAAATGACCACCTCCAACGTTTGGTTTATGTTTTATAAGCATTTTTAATTTTATTGCTTAAATCGCATTTTCTCGGCGAGCTGAGCGCTTTTTCTGAATTGTGCCGCTCCCGTAACTCTGGTTAGGTTGGCATCGAAAAAAACGCTCTCGGGTGCTTTAGAGTGCCGAGTTTATTACTGCGCATTAAGAAATGACCACCTCCAACGTTTGGTTTATGTTTTATAAGCATTTTTAATTTTATTGCTTAAATCGCATTTTCTCGGCGAGCTGAGCACTTTTTCTGAATTGTGCCGCTCCCGTCACTCTGGTTAGGTTGGCATCGAAAAAAACGCTCTCGGGTGCTTTAGAGTGCCGAGTTTATTACTGCGCATTAAGAAATGACCACCTCCAACGTTTGGTTTATGTTTTATAAGCATTTTTAATTTTATTGCTTAAATCGCATTTTCTCGGCGAGCTGAGCACTTTTTCTGAATTGTGCCGCTCCCGTCACTTGGCATCGAAAAAAACGCTCTCGGGTGCTTTAGAGTGCCGAGTTATTCACTGCGCATGAAGAAATGACCACCTCCAACGTTTGGTTTATGTTTTATAAGCATTTTTAATTTTATTGCTTAAATCGCATTTTCTCGGCGAGCTGAGCGCTTTTTCTGAATTGTGCCGCTCCCGTCACTCTGGTTAGGTTGGCATCGAAAAAAACGCTCTCGGGTGCTTTAGAGTGCCGAGTTTATTACTGCGCATTAAGAAATGACCACCTCCAACGTTTGGTTTATGTTTTATAAGCATTTTTAATTTTATTGCCTAAATCGCATTTTCTCGGCGAGCTGAGCACTTTTTCTGAATTGTGCCGCTCCCGTCACTCTGGTTAGGTTGGCATCGAAAAAAACGCTCTCGGGTGCTTTAGAGTGCCGACTTTATCACTGCGCATGAAGAAATGACCACCTCCAACGTTTGGTTTATGTTTTATAAGCATTTTAAATTTTATTGCTTAAATCGCATTTTCTCGGCGAGCTGAGCACTTTTTCTGAATTGTGCCGCTCCCGTCACTCTGGTTAGGTTGGCATCGAAAAAAACGCTCACGGGTGCTTTAGAGTGCCGAGTTTATTACTGCGCATTAAGAAATGACCACCTCCAACGTTTGGTTTAAGCATTTTTAATTTTATTGCTTAAATCGCATTTTTTCGGCGAGCTGAGCACTTTTTCTGAATTGTGCCGCTCCCGTCACTCTGGTTAGGTTGGCATCGAAAAAAACGCTCTCGGGTGCTTTAGAGTGCCGAGTTATTCACTGCGCATGAAGAAATGACCACCTCCAACGTTTGGTTTATGTTTTATAAGCATTTTTAATTTTATTGCTTAAATCGCATTTTCTCGGCGAGCTGAGCACTTTTTCTGAATTGTGCCGCTCCCGTCACTCTGGTTAGGTTGGCATCGAAAAAAACGCTCTCGGGTGCTTTAGAGTGCCGGGTTTATCACTGCGCATGAAGAAATGACACTCCAACGTTTGGTTTATGTTTTATAAGCATTTTTAATTGTATTGCTTAAATCGCATTTTCTCGGCGAGCTGAGCGCTTTTTCTGAATTGTGCCGCTCCCGTAACTCTGGTTAGGTTGGCATCGAAAAAAACGCTCTCGGGTGCTTTAGAGTGCCGGGTTTATCACTGCGCATGAAGAAATGACCACTTCCAACGTTTGGTTTATGTTTTATAAGCATTTTTAATTTTATTGCTTAAATCGCATTTTCTCGGCGAGCTGAGCACTTTTTCTGAATTGTGCCGCTCCCGTCACTCTGGTTAGGGGCGCATCGAAAAAAACGCTCTCGGGTGCTTTAGAGTGCCGAGTTTATTACTGCGCATTAAGAAATGACCACCTCCAACGTTTGGTTTATGTTTTATAAGCATTTTTAATTTTATTGCTTAAATCGCATTTTCTCGGCGAGCTGAGCACTTTTTCTGAATTGTGCCGCTCCCGTCACTCTGGTTAGGTTGGCATCGAAAAAAACGCTCTCGGGTGCTTTAGAGTGCCGAGTTTATCACTGCGCATGAAGAAATGACCACCTCCAACGTTTGGTTTATGTTTTATAAGCATTTTTAATTTTATTGCTTAAATCGCATTTTCTCGGCGAGCTGAGCGCTTTTTCTGAATTGTGCCGCTCCCGTCACTCTGGTTAGGTTGGCATAAAAAAAAACGCTCTCGGGTGCTTTAGAGTGCCGAGTTTATCACTGCGCATGAAGAAATGACCACCTCCAACGTTTGGTTTATGTTTTATAAGCATTTTTAATTTTATTGCTTAAATCGCATTTTCTCGGCGAGCTGAGCGCTTTTTCTGAATTGTGCCGCTCCCGTAACTCTGGTTAGGTTGGCATCGAAAAAAACGCTCTCGGGTGCTTTAGAGTGCCGAGTTTATCACTGCGCATGAAGAAATGACCACTTCCAACGTTTGGTTTATGTTTTATAAGCATTTTTAATTTTATTGCTTAAATCGCATTTTCTCGGCGAGCTGAGCACTTTTTCTGAATTGTGCCGCCCCCGTCACTCTGGTTAGGTTGGCATCGAAAAAAACGCTCTCGGGTGCTCTAGAGTGCCGAGTTTATTACTGCGCATTAAGAAATGACCACCTCCAACGTTTGGTTTATGTTTTATAAGCATTTTTAATTTTATTGCTTAAATCGCATTTTCTCGGCGAGCTGAGCACTTTTTCTGAATTGTGCCGCTCCCGTCACTCTGGTTAGGTTGGCATCGAAAAAAACGCTCTCGGGTGCTTTAGAGTGCCGAGTTTATTACTGCGCATTGAGAAATGACCACCTCCAACGTTTGGTTTATGTTTTATAAGCATTTTTAATTTTATTGCTTAAATCGCATTTTCTCGGCGAGCTGAGCACTTTTTCTGAATTGTGCCGCTCCCGTCACTCTGGTTAGGTTGGCATCGAAAAAAACGCTCTCGGGTGCTTTAGAGTGCCGAGTTTATTACTGCGCATTAAGAAATGACCACCTCCAACGTTTGGTTTATGTTTTATAAGCATTTTTAATTTTATTGCTTAAATCGCATTTTCTCGGCGAGCTGAGCGCTTTTTCTGAATTGTGCCGCTCCCGTCACTCTGGTTAGGTTGGCATCGAAAAAAACGCTCTCGGGTGCTTTAGAGTGCCGAGTTTATCACTGCGCATGAAGAAATGACCACCTCCAACGTTTGGTTTATGTTTTATAAGCATTTTTAATTTTATTGCTTAAATCGCATTTTCTCGGCGAGCTGAGCGCTTTTTCTGAATTGTGCCGCTCCCGTAACTCTGGTTAGGTTGGCATCGAAAAAAACGCTCTCGGGTGCTTTAGAGTGCCGAGTTTATCACTGCGCATGAAGAAATGACCACTTCCAACGTTTGGTTTATGTTTTATAAGCATTTTTAATTTTATTGCTTAAATCGCATTTTCTCGGCGAGCTGAGCACTTTTTCTGAATTGTGCCGCTCCCGTCACTCTGGTTAGGTTGGCATCGAAAAAAACGCTCTCGGGTGCTCTAGAGTGCCGAGTTTATTACTGCGCATTAAGAAATGACCACCTCCAACGTTTGGTTTATGTTTTATAAGCATTTTTAATTTTATTGCTTAAATCGCATTTTCTCGGCGAGCTGAGCACTTTTTCTGAATTGTGCCGCTCCCGTCACTCTGGTTAGGTTGGCATCGAAAAAAACGCTCTCGGGTGCTTTAGAGTGCCGAGTTTATCACTGCGCATGAATAAATGACCACTTCCAACGTTTGGTTTATGTTTTATAAGCATTTTTAATTTTATTGCTTAAATCGCATTTTCTCGGCGAGCTGAGCGCTTTTTCTGAATTGTGCCGCTCCCGTAACTCTGGTTAGGTTGGCATCGAAAAAAACGCTCTCGGGTGCTTTAGAGTGCCGAGTTTATCACTGCGCATGAAGAAATGACCACTTCCAACGTTTGGTTTATGTTTTATAAGCATTTTTAATTTTATTGCTTAAATCGCATTTTTTTGGCGAGCTGAGCGCTTTTTCTGAATTGTGCCGCTCCCGTAACTCTGGTTAGGTTGGCATCGAAAAAAACGCTCTCGGGTGCTTTAGAGTGCCGAGTTTATCACTGCGCATGAAGAAATGACCACTTCCAACGTTTGGTTTATGTTTTATAAGCATTTTTAATTTTATTGCTTAAATCGCATTTTCTCGGCGAGCTGAGCACTTTTTCTGAATTGTGCCGCTCCCGTCACTCTGGTTAGGTTGGCATCGAAAAAAACGCTCTCGGGTGCTCTAGAGTGCCGAGTTTATTACTGCGCATTAAGAAATGACCACCTCCAACGTTTGGTTTATGTTTTATAAGCATTTTTAATTTTATTGCTTAAATCGCATTTTCTCGGCGAGCTGAGCACTTTTTCTGAATTGTGCCGCTCCCGTCACTCTGGTTAGGTTGGCATCGAAAAAAACGCTCTCGGGTGCTTTAGAGTGCCGAGTTATTCACTGCGCATGAAGAAATGACCACCTCCAACGTTTGGTTTATGTTTTATAAGCATTTTTAATTTTATTGCTTAAATCGCATTTTCTCGGCGAGCTGAGCACTTTTTCTGAATTGTGCCGCTCCCGTCACTCTGGTTAGGTTGGCATCGAAAAAAACGCTCTCGGGTGCTTTAGAGTGCCGAGTTTATCACTGCGCATGAAGAAATGACCACCTCCAACGTTTGGTTTATGTTTTATAAGCATTTTTAATTTTATTGCTTAAATCGCATTTTCTCGGCGAGCTGAGCGCTTTTTCTGAATTGTGCCGCTCCCGTCACTCTGGTTAGGTTGGCATCGAAAAAAACGCTCTCGGGTGCTTTTGCGTGCCGAGTTATTCACTGCGCATGAAGAAATGACCACCTCCAACGTTTGGTTTTTGTTTAATAAGCATTTTTAATTTTATTGCTTAAATCGCATTTTCTCGGCGAGCTGAGCGCTTTTTCTGAATTGTGCCGCTCCCGTAACTCTGGTTAGGTTGGCATCGAAAAAAACGCTCTCGGGTGCTTTAGAGTGCCGAGTTTATCACTGCGCATGAAGAAATGACCACTTCCAACGTTTGGTTTATGTTTTATAAGCATTTTTAATTTTATTGCTTAAATCGCATTTTCTCGGCGAGCTGAGCGCTTTTTCTGAATTGTGCCGCTCCCGTAACTCTGGTTAGGTTGGCATTGAAAAAAACGCTCTCGGGTGCTTTAGAGTGCCGAGTTATTCACTGCGCATGAAGAAATGACCACCTCCAACGTTTGGTTTATGTTTTATAAGCATTTTTAATTTTATTGCTTAAATCGCATTTTCTCGGCGAGCTGAGCACTTTTTCTGAATTGTGCCGCTCCCGTCACTCTGGTTAGGTTGGCATCGAAAAAAACGCTCTCGGGTGCTTTAGAGTGCCGAGTTTATTACTGCGCATTAAGAAATGACCACCTCCAACGTTTGGTTTATGTTTTATAAGCATTTTTAATTTTATTGCTTAAATCGCATTTTCTCGGCGAGCTGAGCACTTTTTCTGAATTGTGCCGCTCCCGTCACTCTGGTTAGGTTGGCATCGAAAAAAACGCTCTCGGGTGCTTTAGAGTGCCGAGTTTATTACTGCGCATTAAGAAATGACCACCTCCAACGTTTGGTTTATGTTTTATAAGCATTTTTAATTTTATTGCTTAAATCGCATTTTCTCGGCGAGCTGAGCACTTTTTCTGAATTGTGCCGCTCCCGTCACTCTGGTTAGGTTGGCATCGAAAAAAACGCTCTCGGGTGCTTTAGAGTGCCGAGTTATTCAATGCGCACGAAGAAATGACCACCTCCAACGTTTGGTTTATGTTTTATAAGCATTTTTAATTTTATTGCTTAAATCGCATTTTCTCGGCGAGCTGAGCGCTTTTTCTGAATTGTGCCGCTCCCGTCACTCTGGTTAGGTTGGCATCGAAAAAAACGCTCTCGGGTGCTTTAGAGTGCCGAGTTTATCACTGCGCATGAAGAAATGACCACCTCCAACGTTTGGTTTATGTTTTATAAGCATTTTTAATTTTATTGCTTAAATCGCATTTTCTCGGCGAGCTGAGCACTTTTTCTGAATTGTGCCGCTCCCGTCACTCTGGTTAGGTTGGCATCGAAAAAAACGCTCTCGGGTGCTTTAGAGTGCCGAGTTTATCACTGCGCATGAAGAAATGATCACCTCCAACGTTTGGTTTATGTTTTATAAGCATTTTTAAATTTATTGCTTAAATCGCATTTTCTCGGCGAGCTGAGCGCTTTTTCTGAATTGTGCCGCTCCCGTCACTCTGGTTAGGTTGGCATCGAAAAAAACGCTCTCGGGTGCTTTAGAGTGCCGAGTTATTCACTGCGCATGAAGAAATGACCACCTCCAACGTTTGGTTTATGTTTTATAAGCATTTTTAGTTTTATTGCTTAAATCGCATTTTCTCGGCGAGCTGAGCACTTTTTCTGAATTGTGCCGCTCCCGTCACTCTGGTTAGGTTGGCATCGAAAAAAACGCTCTCGGGTGCTTTAGAGTGCCGAGTTATTCACTGCGCATGAAGAAATGACCACCTCCAACGTTTGGTTTATGTTTAATAAGCATTTTTAATTTTATTGCTTAAATCGCATTTTCTCGGCGAGCTGAGCACTTTTTCTGAATTGTGCCGCTCCCGTCACTCTGGTTAGGTTGGCATCGAAAAAAACGCTCTCGGGTGCTTTAGAGTGCCGAGTTTATTACTACGCATTAAGAAATGACCACCTCCAACGTTTGGTTTATGTTTTATAAGCATTTTTAATTTTATTGCTTAAATCGCATTTTCTCGGCGAGCTGAGCACTTTTTCTGAATTGTGCCGCTCCCGTCACTCTGGTTAGGTTGGCATCGAAAAAAAGGCTCTCGGGTGCTTTAGAGTGCCGAGTTATTCACTGCGCACGAAGAAATGACCACCTCCAACGTTTGGTTTATGTTTTATAAGCATTTTTAATTTTATTGCTTAAATCGCATTTTCTCGGCGAGCTGAGCGCTTTTTCTGAATTGTGCCGCTCCCGTCACTCTGGTTAGGTTGGCATCGAAAAAAACGCTCTCGGGTGCTTTAGAGTGCCGAGTTTATTACTGCGCATTAAGAAATGACCACCTCCAACGTTTGGTTTATGTTTTATAAGCATTTTTAATTTTATTGCTTAAATCGCATTTTCTCGGCGAGCTGAGCACTTTTTCTGAATTGTGCCGCTCCCGTCACTCTGGTTAGGTTGGCATCGAAAAAAACGCTCTCGGGTGCTTTAGAGTGCCGAGTTTATTACTGCGCATTAAGAAATGACCACCTCCAACGTTTGGTTTATGTTTTATAAGCATTTTTAATTTTATTGCTTAAATCGCATTTTCTCGGCGAGCTGAGCACTTTTTCTGAATTGTGCCGCTCCCGTCACTCTGGTTAGGTTGGCATCGAGAAAAACGCTATCGGGTGCTTTAGAGTGCCGAGTTATTCACTGCGCATGAAGAAAAGACCACCTCCAACGTTTGGTTTATGTTTAATAAGCATTTTTAATTTTGTGGCTTAAATCGCATTTTCTCGGCGAGCTGAGCACTTTTTCTGAATTGTGCCACTCCCGTCACTCTGGTTAGGTTGGCATCGAAAAAAACGCTCTCGGGTGCTTTAGAGTGCCGAGTTTATTACTGCGCATTAAGAAATGACCACCTCCAACGTTTGGTTTATGTTTTATAAGCATTTTTAATTTTATTGCTTAAATCGCATTTTCTCGGCGAGCTGAGCACTTTTTCTGAATTGTGCCGCTCCCGTCACTCTGGTTAGGTTGGCATCGAAAAAAACGCTCTCGGGTGCTTTAGAGTGCCGAGTTTATTACTGCGCATTAAGAAATGACCACCTCCAACGTTTGGTTTATGTTTTATAAGCATTTTTAATTTTATTGCTTAAATCGCATTTTCTCGGCGAGCTGAGCACTTTTTCTGAATTGTGCCGCTCCCGTCACTCTGGTTAGGTTGGCATCGAAAAAAACGCTCTCGGGTGCTTTAGAGTGCCGAGTTTATCACTGCGCATGAAGAAATGACCACCTCCAACGTTTGGTTTATGTTTTATAAGCATTTTTAATTTTATTGCTTAGATCGCATTTTCTCGGCGAGCTGAGCACTTTTTCTGAATTGTGCCGCTCCCGTCACTCTGGTTAGGTTGGCATCGAAAAAAACGCTCTCGGGTGCTTTAGAGTGCCGAGTTTATCACTGCGCATGAAGAAATGATCACCTCCAACGTTTGGTTTATGTTTTATAAGCATTTTTAAATTTATTGCTTAAATCGCATTTTCTCGGCGAGCTGAGCGCTTTTTCTGAATTGTGCCGCTCCCGTCACTCTGGTTAGGTTGGCATCGAAAAAAACGCTCTCGGGTGCTTTAGAGTGCCGAGTTATTCACTGCGCATGAAGAAATGACCACCTCCAACGTTTGGTTTATGTTTTATAAGCATTTTTAGTTTTATTGCTTAAATCGCATTTTCTCTGCGAGCTGAGCACTTTTTCTGAATTGTGCCGCTCCCGTCACTCTGGTTAGGTTGGCATCGAAAAAAACGCTCTCGGGTGCTTTAGAGTGCCGAGTTTATCACTGCGCATGAAGAAATGACCACCTCCAACGTTTGCTTTATGTTTAATAAGCATTTTTAATTTTATTGCTTAAATCGCATTTTCTCGGCCAGCTGAGCACTTTTTCTGAATTGTGCCGCTCCCGTCACTCTGGTTAGGTTGGCATCGAAAAAAACGCTCTCGGGTGCTTTAGAGTGCCGACTTTATCACTGCGCATGAAGAAATGACCACCTCCAACGTTTGGTTTATGTTTTATAAGCATTTTTAATTTTATTGCTTAAATCGCATTTTCTCGGCGAGCTGAGCGCTTTTTCTGAATTGTGCAGCTCCCGTCACTCTGGTTAGGTTGGCATCGAAAAAAACGCTCTCGGGTGCTTTAGAGTGCCGAGTTTATTACTGCGCATTAAGAAATGACCACCTCCAACGTTTGGTTTATGTTTTATAAGCATTTTTAATTTTATTGCTTAAATCGCATTTTCTCGGCGAGCTGAGCACTTTTTCTGAATTGTGCCGCTCCCGTCACTCTGGTTAGGTTGGCATCGAAAAAAACGCTCTCGGGTGCTTTAGAGTGCCGAGTTTATTACTGCGCATTAAGAAATGACCACCTCCAACGTTTGGTTTATGTTTTATAAGCATTTTTAATTTTATTGCTTAAATCGCATTTTCTCGGCGAGCTGAGCACTTTTTCTGAATTGTGCCGCTCCCGTCACTCTGGTTGGCATCGAAAAAAACGCTCTCGGGTGCTTTAGAGTGCCGAGTTTATCACTGCGCATGAAGAAATGACCACCTCCAACGTTTGGTTTATGTTTCATAAGCATTTTTAATTTTATTGCTTAAATCGCATTTTCTCGGCGAGCTGAGCACTTTTTCTGAATTGTGCCGCTCCCGTCACTCTGGTTAGGTTGGCATCGAAAAAAACGCTCACGGGTGCTTTAGAGTGCCGAGTTTATTACTGCGCATTAAGAAATGACCACCTCCAACGTTTGGTTTATGTTTTATAAGCATTTTTAATTTTATTGCTTAAATCGCATTTTCTCGGCGAGCTGAGCACTTTTTCTGAATTGTGCCGCTCCCGTCACTCTGGTTAGGTTGGCATCGAAAAAAACGCTCTCGGGTGCTTTCGAGTGCCGAGTTTATTACTGCGCATTAAGAAATGACCACCTCCAACGTTTGGTTTATGTTTTATAAGCATTTTTAATTCTATTGCTTAAATCGCATTTTCTCGGCGAGCTGAGCACTTTTTCTGAATTGTGCCGCTCCCGTCACTCTGGTTAGGTTGGCATCGAAAAAAACGCTCTCGGGTGCTTTAGAGTGCCGAGTTATTCACTGCGCATGAAGAAATGACCACCTCCAACGTTTGGTTTATGTTTTATAAGCATTTTTAATTTTATTGCTTAAATCGCATTTTCTCGGCGAGCTGAGCACTTTTTCTGAATTGTGCCGCTCCCGTCACTCTGGTTAGGTTGGCATCGAAAAAAACGCTCTCGGGTGCTTTAGAGTGCCGAGTTTATCACTGCGCATGAAGAAATGACCACCTCCAACGTTTGGTTTATGTTTTATAAGCATTTTTAATTTTATTGCTTAAATCGCATTTTCTCGGCGAGCTGAGCGCTATTTCTAAATTGTGCCGCTCCCGTCACTCTGGTTAGGTTGGCATCGAAAAAAACGCTCTCGGGTGCTTTAGAGTGCCGAGTTATTCACTGCGCATGAAGAAATGACCACCTCCAATGTTTGGTTTATTTTTAATAAGCATTTTTAATTTTATTGCTTAAATCGCATTTTCTCGGCGAGCTGAGCGCTTTTTCTGAATTGTGCCGCTCCCGTCACTCTGGTTAGGTTGGCATCGAAAAAAACGCTCTCGGGTGCTTTAGAGTGCCGAGTTATTCACTGCGCATGAAGAAATGACCACCTCCAACGTTTGGTTTATGTTTAATAAGCATTTTTAATTTTATTGCTTAAATCGCATTTTCTCGGCGAGCTGAGCACTTTTTCTGAATTGTGCCGCTCCCGTCACTCTGGTTAGGTTGGCATCGAAAAAAACGCTCTCGGGTGCTTTAGAGTGCCGAGTTTATTACTGCGCATTAGGAAATGACCACCTCCAACGTTTGGTTTATGTTTTATAAGCATTTTTAATTTTATTGCTTAAATCGCATTTTCTCGGCGAGCTGAGCGCTTTTTCTGAATTGTGCCGCTCCCGTCACTCTGGTTAGGTTGGCATCGAAAAAAACGCTCTCGGGTGCTTTAGAGTGCCGAGTTTATTACTGCGCATTAAGAAATGACCACCTCCAACGTTTGGTTTATGTTTTATAAGCATTTTTAATTTTATTGCTTAAATCGCATTTTCTCGGCGAGCTGAGCACTTTTTCTGAATTGTGCCGCTCCCGTCACTCTGGTTAGGTTGGCATCGAAAAAAACGCTCTCGGGTGCTTTAGAGTGCCGAGTTTATTACTGCGCATTGAGAAATGACCACCTCCAACGTTTGGTTTATGTTTTATAAGCATTTTTAATTTTATTGCTTAAATCGCATTTTCTCGGGGAGCTGAGCACTTTTTCTGAATTGTGCCGCTCCCGTCACTCTGGTTAGGTTGGCATCGAAAAAAACGCTCTCGGGTGCTTTAGAGTGCCGAGTTTATTACTGCGCATTAAGAAATGACCACCTCCAACGTTTGGTTTATGTTTTATAAGCATTTTTAATTTTATTGCTTAAATCGCATTTTCTCGGCGAGCTGAGCGCTTTTTCTGAATTGTGCCGCTCCCGTCACTCTGGTTAGGTTGGCATCGAAAAAAACGCTCTCGGGTGCTTTAGAGTGCCGAGTTTATCACTGCGCATGAAGAAATGACCACCTCCAACGTTTGGTTTATGTTTTATAAGCATTTTTAATTTTATTGCTTAAATCGCGTTTTCTCGGCGAGCTGAGCGCTTTTTCTGAATTGTGCCGCTCCCGTAACTCTGGTTAGGTTGGCATCGAAAAAAACGCTCTCGGGTGTTTTAGAGTGCCGAGTTTATCACTGCGCATGAAGAAATGACCACTTCCAACGTTTGGTTTATGTTTTATAAGCATTTTTAATTTTATTGCTTAAATCGCATTTTCTCGGCGAGCTGAGCACTTTTTCTGAATTGTGCCGCTCCCGTCACTCTGGTTAGGTTGGCATCGAAAAAAACGCTCTCGGGTGCTCTAGAGTTCCGAGTTTATTACTGCGCATTAAGAAATGACCACCTCCAACGTTTGGTTTATGTTTTATAAGCATTTTTAATTTTATTGCTTAAATCGCATTTTCTCGGCGAGCTGAGCACTTTTTCTGAATTGTGCCGCTCCCGTCACTCTGGTTAGGTTGGCATCGAAAAAAACGCTCTCGGGTGCTTTAGAGTGCCGTGTTTATTACTGCGCATTAAGAAATGACCACCTCCAACGTTTGGTTTATGTTTTATAAGCATTTTTAATTTTATTGCTTAAATCGCATTTTCTCGGCGAGCTGAGCACTTTTTCTGAATTGTGCCGCTCCCGTCACTCTGGTTAGGTTGGCATCGAAAAAAACGCTCTCGGGTGCTTTAGAGTGCCGAGTTATTCACTGCGCATGAAGAAATGACCACCTCCAACGTTTGGTTTATGTTTTATAAGCATTTTTAATTTTATTGCTTAAATCGCATTTTCTCGGCGAGCTGAGCACTTTTTCTGAATTGTGCCGCTCCCGTCACTCTGGTTAGGTTGGCATCGAAAAAAACGCTCTCGGGTGCTTTAGAGTGCCGAGTTTATCACTGCGCATGAAGAAATGACCACCTCCAACGTTTGGTTTATGTTTTATAAGCATTTTTAATTTTATTGCTTAAATCGCATTTTCTCGGCGAGCTGAGCGCTTTTTCTGAATTGTGCCGCTCCCGTCACTCTGGTTAGGTTGGCATCGAAAAAAACGCTCTCGGGTGCTTTAGAGTGCCGAGTTATTCACTGCGCATGAAGAAATGACCACCTCCAATGTTTGGTTTATGTTTAATAAGCATTTTTAATTTTATTGCTTAAATCGCATTTTCTCGGCGAGCTGAGCGCTTTTTCTGAATTGTGCCGCTCCCGTCACTCTGGTTAGGTTGGCATCGAAAAAAACGCTCTCGGGTGCTTTAGAGTGCCGAGTTATTCACTGCGCATGAAGAAATGACCACCTCCAACGTTTGGTTTATGTTTAATAAGCATTTTTAATTTTATTGCTTAAATCGCATTTTCTCGGCGAGCTGAGCACTTTTTCTGAATTGTGCCGCTCCCGTCACTCTGGTTAGGTTGGCATCGAAAAAAACGCTCTCGGGTGCTTTAGAGTGCCGAGTTTATCACTGCGCATGAAGAAATGACCACCTCCAACGTTTGGTTTATGTTTAATAAGCATTTTTAATTTTATTGCTTAAATCGCATTTTCTCGGCGAGCTGAGCACTTTTTCTGAATTGTGCCGCTCCCGTCACTCTGGTTAGGTTGGCATCGAAAAAAACGCTCTCGGGTGCTTTAGAGTGCCGACTTTATCACTGCGCATGAAGAAATGACCACCTCCAACGTTTGGTTTATGTTTTATAAGCATTTTTAATTTTATTGCTTAAATCGCATTTTCTCGGCGAGCTGAGCACTGTTTCTGAATTGTGCCGCTCCCGTCACTCTGGTTAGGTTGGCATCGAAAAAAACGCTCACGGGTGCTTTAGAGTGCCGAGTTTATTACTGCGCATTAAGAAATGACCACCTCCAACGTTTGGTTTATGTTTTATAAGCATTTTTAATTTTATTGCTTAAATCGCATTTTCTCGGCGAGCTGAGCACTTTTTCTGAATTGTGCCGCTCCCGTCACTCTGGTTAGGTTGGCATCGAAAAAAACGCTCTCGGGTGCTCTAGAGTGCCGAGTTTATTACTGCGCATTAAGAAATGACCACCTCCAACGTTTGGTTTATGTTTTATAAGCATTTTTAATTTTATTGCTTAAATCGCATTTTCTCGGCGAGCTGAGCACTTTTTCTGAATTGTGCCGCTCCCGTCGCTCTGGTTAGGTTGGCATCGAAAAAAACGCTCTCGGGTGCTTTAGAGTGCCGAGTTTATTACTGCGCATTAAGAAATGACCACCTCCAACGTTTGGTTTATGTTTTATAAGCATTTTTAATTTTATTGCTTAAATCGCATTTTCTCGGCGAGCTGAGCACTTTTTCTGAATTGTGCCGCTCCCGTCACTCTGGTTAGGTTGGCATCGAAAAAAACGCTCTCGGGTGCTTTAGAGTGCCGAGTTATTCACTGCGCATGAAGAAATGACCACCTCCAACGTTTGGTTTATGTTTAATAAGCATTTTTAATTTTATTGCTTAAATCGCATTTTCTCGGCGAGCTGAGCGCTTTTTCTGAATTGTGCCGCTCCCGTCACTCTGGTTAGGTTGGCATCGAAAAAAACGCTCTCGGGTGCTTTAGAGTGCCGAGTTATTCACTGCGCATGAAGAAATGACAACCTCCAACGTTTGGTTTATGTTTAATAAGCATTTTTAATTTTATTGCTTAAATCGCATTTTCTCGGCGAGCTGAGCACTTTTTCTGAATTGTGCCGCTCCCGTCACTCTGGTTAGGTTGGCATCGAAAAAAACGCTCTCGGGTGCTTTAGAGTGCCGAGTTTATTACTGCGCATTAAGAAATGACCACCTCCAACATTTGGTTTATGTTTTATAAGCATTTTTAATTTTATTGCTTAAATCGCATTTTCTCGGCGAGCTGAGCGCTTTTTCTGAATTGTGCCGCTCCCGTCACTCTGGTTAGGTTGGCATCGAAAAAAACGCTCTCGGGTGCTTTAGAGTGCCGAGTTTATTACTGCGCATTAAGAAATGACCACCTCCAACGTTTGGTTTATGTTTTATAAGCATTTTTAATTTTATTGCTTAAATCGCATTTTCTCGGCGAGCTGAGCACTTTTTCTGAATTGTGCCGTCCCGTCACTCTGGTTAGGTTGGCATCGAAAAAAACGCTCACGGGTGCTTTAGAGTGCCGAGTTTATTACTGCGCATTAAGAAATGACCACCTCCAACGTTTGGTTTATGTTTTATAAGCATTTTTAATTTTATTGCTTAAATCGCAATTTCTCGGCGAGCTGAGCACTTTTTCTGAATTGTTCCGCTCCCGTCACTCTGGTTAGGTTGGCATCGAAAAAAACGCTCTCGGGTGCTTTAGAGTGCCGAGTTATTCACTGCGCATGGAGAAATGACCACCTCCAACGTTTGGTTTATGTTTTATAAGCATTTTTAATTTTATTGCTTAAATCGCATTTTCTCGGCGAGCTGAGCACTTTTTCTGAATTGTGCCGCTCCCGTCACTCTGGTTAGGTTGGCATCGAAAAAAACGCTCTCGGGTGCTTTAGAGTGCCGAGTTATTCACTGCGCACGAAGAAATGACCACCTCCAACGTTTGGTTTATGTTTTATAAGCATTTTTAATTTTATTGCTTAAATCGCATTTTCTCGGCGAGCTGAGCGCTTTTTCTGAATTGTGCCGCTCCCGTCACTCTGGTTAGGTTGGCATCGAAAAAAACGCTCTCGGGTGCTTTAGAGTGCCGAGTTTATCACTGCGCATGAAGAAATGACAACCTCCAACGTTTGGTTTATGTTTTATAAGCATTTTTAATTTTATTGCTTAAATCGCATTTTCTCGGCGAGCTGAGCGCTTTTTCTGAATTGTGCCGCTCCCGTAACTCTGGTTAGGTTGGCATCGAAAAAAACGCTCTCGGGTGCTTTAGAGTGCCGAGTTTATCACTGCGCATGAAGAAATGACCACTTCCAACGTTTGGTTTATGTTTTATAAGCATTTTTAATTTTATTGCTTAAATCGCATTTTCTCGGCGAGCTGAGCACTTTTTCTGAATTGTGCCGCTCCCGTCACTCTGGTTAGGTTGGCATCGAAAAAAACGCTCTCGGGTGCTCTAGAGTGCCGAGTTTATTACTGCGCATTAAGAAATGACCACCTCCAACGTTTGGTTTATGTTTTATAAGCATTTTTAATTTTATTGCTTAAATCGCATTTTCTCGGCGAGCTGAGCACTTTTTCTGAATTGTGCCGCTCCCGTCACTCTGGTTAGGTTGGCATCGAAAAAAACGCTCTCGGGTGCTTTAGAGTGCCGAGTTTATTACTGCGCATTAAGAAATGACCACCTCCAACGTTTGGTTTATGTTTTATAAGCATTTTTAATTTTATTGCTTAAATCGCATTTTCTCGGCGAGCTGAGCACTTTTTCTGAATTGTGCCGCTCCCGTCACTCTGGTTAGGTTGGCATCGAAAAAAACGCTCTCGGGTGCTTTAGAGTGCCGAGTTTATCACTGCGCATTAAGAAATGACCACCTCCAACGTTTGGTTTATGTTTTATAAGCATTTTTAATTTTATTGCTTAAATCGCATTTTCTCGGCGAGCTGAGCGCTTTTTCTGAATTGTGCCGCTCCCGTCACTCTGGTTAGGTTGGCATCGAAAAAAACGTTCTCGGGTGCTTTAGAGTGCCGAGTTATTCACTGCGCATGAAGAAATGACCACCTCCAATGTTTGGTTTATGTTTAATAAGCATTTTTAATTTTATTGCTTAAATCGCATTTTCTCGGCGAGCTGAGCGCTTTTTCTGAATTGTGCCGCTCCCGTCACTCTGGTTAGGTTGGCATCGAAAAAAACGCTCTCGGGTGCTTTAGAGTGCCGAGTTATTCACTGCGCATGAAGAAATGACCACCTCCAACGTTTGGTTTATGTTTAATAAGCATTTTCAATTTTATTGCTTAAATCGCATTTTCTCGGCGAGCTGAGCACTTTTTCTGAATTGTGCCGCTCCCGTCACTCTGGTTAGGTTGGCATCGAAAAAAACGCTCTCGGGTGCTTTAGAGTGCCGAGTTTATTACTGCGCATTAAGAAATGACCACCTCCAACGTTTGGTTTATGTTTTATAAGCATTTTTAATTTTATTGCTTAAATCGCATTTTCTCGGCGAGCTGAGCACTTTTTCTGAATTGTGCCGCTCCCGTCACTCTGGTTAGGTTGGCATCGAAAAAAACGCTCTCGGGTGCTTTAGAGTGCCGAGTTTATGAAATGACCACCTCCAACGTTTGGTTTATGTTTTATAAGCATTTTTAATTTTATTGCTTAAATCGCATTTTCTCGGCGAGCTGAGCGCTTTTTCTGAATTGTGCCGCTCCCGTCACTCTGGTTAGGTTGGCATCGAA
This sequence comes from Syngnathus typhle, assembly GCF_033458585.1. Taxonomy (NCBI): domain Eukaryota; kingdom Metazoa; phylum Chordata; class Actinopteri; order Syngnathiformes; family Syngnathidae; genus Syngnathus; species Syngnathus typhle. The sequence goes on along the minus strand of NW_026871960.1, from coordinate 411,016 downwards.
AAAAACGCTCTCGGGTGCTTTAGAGTGCCGAGTTATTCACTGCGCATGAAGAAATGACCACCTCCAACGTTTGGTTTATGTTTAATAAGCATTTTTAATTTTATTGCTTAAATCGCATTTTCTCGGCGAGCTGAGCACTTTTTCTGAATTGTGCCGCTCCCGTCACTCTGGTTAGGTTGGCATCGAAAAAAACGCTCTCGGGTGCTTTAGACTGCCGAGTTTATTACTGCGCATTAAGAAATGACCACCTCCAACGTTTGGTTTATGTTTTATAAGCATTTTTAATTTTATTGCTTAAATCGCATTTTCTCGGCGAGCTGAGCACTTTTTCTGAATTGTGCCGCTCCCGTCACTCTGGTTAGGTTGGCATCGAAAAAAACGCTCTCGGGTGCTTTAGAGTGCCGAGTTTATTACTGCGCATTAAGAAATGACCACCTCCAACGTTTGGTTTATGTTTTATAAGCATTTTTAATTTTATTGCTTAAATCGCATTTTCTCGGCGAGCTGAGCACTTTTTCTGAATTGTGCCGCTCCCGTCACTTGGCATCGAAAAAAACGCTCTCGGGTGCTTTAGAGTGCCGAGTTATTCACTGCGCATGAAGAAATGACCACCTCCAACGTTTGGTTTATGTTTTATAAGCATTTTTAATTTTATTGCTTAAATCGCATTTTCTCGGCGAGCTGAGCGCTTTTTCTGAATTGTGCCGCTCCCGTCACTCTGGTTAGGTTGGCATCGAAAAAAACGCTCTCGGGTGCTTTAGAGTGCTGAGTTTATTACTGCGCATTAAGAAATGACCACCTCCAACGTTTGGTTTATGTTTTATAAGCATTTTTAATTTTATTGCTTAAATCGCATTTTCTCGGCGAGCTGAGCGCTTTTTCTGAATTGTGCCGCTCCCGTCACTCTGGTTAGGTTGGCATCGAAAAAAACGCTCTCGGGTGCTTTAGAGTGCCGAGTTTATTACTGCGCATTAAGAAATGACCACCTGCAACGTTTGGTTTATGTTTTATAAGCATTTTTAATTGTATTGCTTAAATCGCATTTTCTCGGCGAGCTGAGCACTTTTTCTGAATTGTGCCGCTCCCGTCACTCTGGTTAGGTTGGCATCGAAAAAAACGCTCTCGGGTGCTTTAGAGTGCCGAGTTTATTACTGCGCATTGAGAAAAGACCACCTCCAACGTTTGGTTTATATTTTATAAGCATTTTTAATTTTATTGCTTAAATCGCATTTTCTCGGCGAGCTGAGCACTTTTTCTGAATTGTGCCGCTCCCGTCACTCTGGTTAGGTTGGCATCGGAAAAAACGCTCTCGGGTTCTTTAGAGTGCCGAGTTTATTACTGCGCATTAAGAAATGACCACCTCCAACGTTTGGTTTATGTTTTATAAGCATTTTTAATTTTATTGCTTAAATCGCATTTTCTCGGCGAGCTGAGCGCTTTTTCTGAATTGTGCCGCTCCCGTCACTCTGGTTAGGTTGGCATCGAAAAAAACGCTCTCGGGTGCTTTAGAGTGCCGAGTTTATGAAATGACCACCTCCAACGTTTGGTTTATGTTTTATAAGCATTTTTAATTTTATTGCTTAAATCGCATTTTCTCGGCGAGCTGAGCGCTTTTTCTGAATTGTGCCGCTCCCGTCACTCTGGTTAGGTTGGCATCGAAAAAAACGCTCTCGGGTGCTTTAGAGTGCCGAGTTTATTACTGCGCATTAGGAAATGACCACCTCCAACGTTTGGTTTATGTTTTATAAGCATTTTTAATTTTATTGCTTAAATCGCATTTTCTCGGCGAGCTGAGCGCTTTTTCTGAATTGTGCCGCTCCCGTCACTCTGGTTAGGTTGGCATCGAAAAAAACGCTCTCGGGTGCTTTAGAGTGCCGAGTTTATTACTGCGCATTAAGAAATGACCACCTCCAACGTTTGGTTTATGTTTTATAAGCATTTTTAATTTTATTGCTTAAATCGCATTTTCTCGGCGAGCTGAGCACTTTTCCTGAATTGTGCCGCTCCCGTCACTCTGGTTAGGTTGCCATCGAAAAAAACGCTCTCGGGTGCTTTAGAGTGCCGAGTTTATTACTGCGCATTAAGAAATGACCACCTCCAACGTTTGGTTTATGTTTTATAAGCATTTTTAATTTTATTGCTTAAATCGCATTTTCTCGGCGAGCTGAGCGCTTTTTCTGAATTGTGCCGCTCCCGTCACTCTGGTTAGGTTGGCATCGAAAAAAACGCTCTCGGGTGCTTTAGAGTGCCGAGTTATTCACTGCGCATGAAAAAATGACCACCTCCAACGTTTGGTTTATGTTTAATAAGCATTTTTAATTTTATTGCTTAAATCGCATTTTCTCGGCGAGCTGAGCACTTTTTCTGAATTGTGCCGCTCCCGTCACTCTGGTTAGGTTGGCATCGAAAAAAACGCTTTCGGGTGCTTTAGAGTGCCGAGTTTATTACTGCGCATTAAGAAATGACCACCTCCAACGTTTGGTTTATGTTTTATAAGCATTTTTAATTTTATTGCTTAAATCGCATTTTCTCGGCGAGCTGAGCGCTTTTTCTGAATTGTGCCGCTCCCGTCACTCTGGTTAGGTTGGCATCGAAAAAAACGCTCTCGGGTGCTTTAGAGTGCCGAGTTATTCACTGCGCATAAAGAAATGACCACCTCCAACGTTTGGTTTATGTTTAATAAGCATTTTTAATTTTATTGCTTAAATCGCATTTTCTCGGCGAGCTGAGCACTTTTTCTGAATTGTGCCGCTCCCGTCACTCTGGTTAGGTTGGAGTCGAAAAAAACGCTCTCGGGTGCTTTAGAGTGCCGAGTTTATTACTGCGCATTAAGAAATGACCACCTCCAACGTTTGGTTTATGTTTTATAAGCATTTTTAATTTTATTGCTTAAATCGCATTTTCTCGGCGAGCTGAGCACTTTTTCTGAATTGTGCCGCTCCCTTCACTCTGGTTAGGTTGGCATCGAAAAAAACGCTCTCGGGTGCTTTAGAGTGCCGAGTTTATCACTGCGCATGAAGAAATGACCACCTCCAACGTTTGGTTTATGTTTAATAAGCATTTTTAATTTTATTGCTTAAATTGCATTTTCTCGGCGAGCTGAGCACTTTTTCTGAATTGTGCCGCTCCCGTCACTCTGGTTAGGTTGGCATCGAAAAAAACGCTCTCGGGTGCTTTAGAGTGCCGACTTTATCACTGCGCATGAAGAAATGACCACCTCCAACGTTTGGTTTATGTTTTATAAGCATTTTTAATTTTATTGCTTAAATCGCATTTTCTCGGCGAGCTGAGCACTTTTTCTGAATTGTGCCGCTCCCGTCACTCTGGTTAGGTTGGCATCGAAAAAAACGCTCACGGGTGCTTTAGAGTGCCGAGTTTATTACTGCGCATTAAGGAATGACCACCTCCAACGTTTGGTTTATGTTTTATAAGCATTTTTAATTTTATTGCTTAAATCGCATTTTCTCGGCGAGCTGAGCACTTTTTCTGAATTGTGCCGCTCCCGTCACTCTGGTTAGGTTGGCATCGAAAAAAACGCTCTCGGGTGCTTTAGAGTGCCGAGTTATTCACTGCGCATGAAGAAATGACCACCTCCAACGTTTGGTTTATGTTTTATAAGCATTTTTAATTTTATTGCTTAAATCGCATTTTCTCGGCGAGCTGAGCGCTTTTTCTGAATTGTGCCGCTCCCGTAACTCTGGTTAGGTTGGCATCGAAAAAAACGCTCTCGGGTGCTTTAGAGTGCCGAGTTTATTACTGCGCATTAAGAAATGACCACCTCCAACGTTTGGTTTATGTTTTATAAGCATTTTTAATTTTATTGCTTAAATCGCATTTTCTCGGCGAGCTGAGCACTTTTTCTGAATTTTGCCGCTCCCGTCACTCTGGTTAGGTTGGCATCGAAAAAAACGCTCTCGGGTGCTTTAGAGTGCCGAGTTTATTACTGCGCATTAAGAAATGACCACCTCCAACGTTTGGTTTATGTTTTATAAGCATTTTTAATTTTATTGCTTAAATCGCATTTTCTCGTCGAGCTGAGCACTTTTTCTGAATTGTGCCGCTCCCGTCACTCTGGTTAGGTTGGCATCGAAAAAAACGCTATCGGGTGCTTTAGAGTGCCGAGTTATTCACTGCGCATGAAGAAATGACCACCTCCAACGTTTGGTTTATGTTTAATAAGCATTTTTAATTTTATTGCTTAAATCGCATTTTCTCGGCGAGCTGAGCACTTTTTCTGAATTGTGCCGCTCCCGTCACTCTGGTTAGGTTGGCATCGAAAAAAACGCTCTCGGGTGCTTTAGAGTGCCGAGTTTATTACTGCGCATTAAGAAATGACCACCTCCAACGTTTGGTTTATGTTTTATAAGCATTTTTAATTTTATTGCTTAAATCGCATTTTCTCGGCGAGCTGAGCACTTTTTCTGAATTGTGCCGCTCCCGTCACTCTGGTTAGGTTGGCATCGAAAAAAACGCTCTCGGGTGCTTTAGAGTGCCGAGTTTATTACTGCGCATTAAGAAATGACCACCTCCAACGTTTGGTTTATGTTGTATAAGCATTTTTAATTTTATTGCTTAAATCGCATTTTCTCGGCGAGCTGAGCACTTTTTCTGAATTGTGCCGCTCCCGTCACTTGGCATCGAAAAAAACGCTCTCGGGTGCTTTACAGTGCCGAGTTATTCACTGCGCATGAAGAAATGACCACCTCCAACGTTTGGTTTATGTTTTATAAGCATTTTTAATTTTATTGCTTAAATCGCATTTTCTCGGCGAGCTGAGCGCTTTTTCTGAATTGTGCCGCTCCCGTCACTCTGGTTAGGTTGGCATCGAAAAAAACGCTCTCGGGTGCTTTAGAGTGCTGAGTTTATTACTGCGCATTAAGAAATGACCACCTCCAACGTTTGGTATATGTTTTATAAGCATTTTTAATTTTATTGCCTAAATCGCATTTTCTCGGCGAGCTGAGCACTTTTTCTGAATTGTGCCGCTCCCGTCACTCTGGTTAGGTTGGCATCGAAAAAAACGCTCTCGGGTGCTTTAGAGTGCCGAGTTTATTACTGCGCATTAAGAAATGACCACCTCCAACGTTTGGTTTATGTTTTATAAGCATTTTTAATTTTATTGCTTAAATCGCATTTTCTCGGCGAGCTGAGCACTTTTTCTGAATTGTGCCGCTCCCGTCACTCTGGTTAGGTTGGCATCGAAAAAAACGCTCTCGGGTGCTTTAGAGTGCCGAGTTATTCACTGCGCACGAAGAAATGACCACCTCCAACGTTTGGTTTATGTTTTATAAGCATTTTTAATTTTATTGCTTAAATCGCATTTTCTCGGCGAGCTGAGCGCTTTTTCTGAATTGTGCCGCTCCCGTCACTCTGGTTAGGTTGGCATCGAAAAAAACGCTCTCGGGTGCTTTAGAGTGCCGAGTTTATTACTGCGCATTAAGAAATGGCCACCTCCAACGTTTGGTTTATGTTTTATAAGCATTTTTAATTTTATTGCTTAAATCGCATTTTCTCGGCGAGCTGAGCACTTTTTCTGAATTGTGCCGCTCCCGTCACTCTGGTTAGGTTGGCATCGAAAAAAACGCTCTCGGGTGCTTTAGAGTGCCGAGTTTATTACTGCGCATTAAGAAATGACCACCTCCAACGTTTGGTTTATGTTTTATAAGCATTTTTAATTTTATTGCTTAAATCGCATTTTCTCGGCGAGCTGAGCACTTTTTCTGAATTGTGCCGCTCCCGTCACTCTGGTTAGGTTGGCATCGAAAAAAAACGCTATCGGGTGCTTTAGAGTGCCGAGTTATTCACTGCGCATGAAGAAATGACCACCTCCAACGTTTGGTTTATGTTTTATAAGCATTTTTAATTTTATTGCTTAAATCGCATTTTCTCGGCGAGCTGAGCGCTTTTTCTGAATTGTGCCGCTCCCGTCACTCTGGTTAGGTTGGCATCGAAAAAAACGCTCACGGGTGCTTTAGAGTGCCGAGTTTATTACTGCGCATTAAGAAATGACCACCTCCAACGTTTGGTTTATGTTTTATAAGCATTTTTAATTTTATTGCTTAAATCGCATTTTCTCGGCGAGCTGAGCACTTTTTCTGAATTGTGCCGCTCCCGTCACTCTGGTTAGGTTGGCATCGAAAAAAACGCTCTCGGGTGCTTTAGAGTGCCGAGTTATTCACTGCGCATGAAGAAATGACCACCTCCAACGTTTGGTTTATGTTTTATAAGCATTTTTATTTTTATTGCTTAAATCGCATTTTCTCGGCGAGCTGAGCGCTTTTTCTGAATTGTGCCGCTCCCGTAACTCTGGTTAGGTTGGCATCGAAAAAAACGCTCTCGGGTGCTTTAGAGTGCCGAGTTTATTACTGCGCATTAAGAAATGACCACCTCCAACGTTTGGTTTATGTTTTATAAGCATTTTTAATTTTATTGCTTAAATCGCATTTTCTCGGCGAGCTGAGCACTTTTTCTGAATTGTGCCGCTCCCGTCACTCTGGTTAGGTTGGCATCGAAAAAAACGCTCTCGGGTGCTTTAGAGTGCCGAGTTTATTACTGCGCATTAAGAAATGACCACCTCCAACGTTTGGTTTATGTTTTATGAGCATTTTTAATTTTATTGCTTAAATCGCATTTTCTCGGCGAGCTGAGCACTTTTTCTGAATTGTGCCGCTCCCGTCACTCTGGTTAGGTTGGCATCGAAAAAAACGCTCACGGGTGCTTTAGAGTGCCGAGTTTATTACTGCGCATTAAGAAATGACCACCTGCAACGTTTGGTTTATGTTTTATAAGCATTTTTAATTTTATTGCTTAAATCGCATTTTCTCGGCGAGCTGAGCACTTTTTCTGAATTGTGCCGCTCCCGTCACTCTGGTTAGGTTGGCATCGAAAAAAACGCTCTCGGGTACTTTAGAATGCCGAGTTATTCACTGCGCATGGAGAAATGACCACCTCCAACGTTTGGTTTATGTTTTATAAGCATTTTTAATTTTATTGCTTAAATCGCATTTTCTCGGCGAGCTGAGCACTTTTTCTGAATTGTGCCGCTCCCGTCACTCTGGTTAGGTTGGCATCGAAAAAAACGCTCTCGGGTGCTTTAGAGTGCCGAGTTTATCACTGCGCATGAAGAAATGACCACCTCCAACGTTTGGTTTATGTTTTATAAGCATTTTTAATTTTATTGCTTAAATCGCATTTTCTCGGCGAGCTGAGCGCTTTTTCTGAATTGTGCCGCTCCCGTCACTCTGGTTAGGTTGGCATCGAAAAAAACGCTCTCGGGTGCTTTAGAGTGCCGAGTTATTCACTGCGCATGAAGAAATGACCACCTCCAACGTTTGGTTTATGTTTTATAAGCATTTTTAATTTTATTGCTTAAATCGCATTTTCTCGGCGAGCTGAGCGCTTTTTCTGAATTGTGCCGCTCCCGTAACTCTGGTTAGGTTGGCATCGAAAAAAACGCTCTCGGGTGCTTTAGAGTGCCGAGTTTATTACTGCGCATTAGGAAATGACCACCTCCAACGTTTGGTTTATGTTTTATAAGCATTTTTAATTTTATTGCTTAAATCGCATTTTCTCGGCGAGCTGAGCGCTTTTTCTGAATTGTGCCGCTCCCGTCACTCTGGTTAGGTTGGCATCGAAAAAAACGCTCTCGGGTGCTTTAGAGTGCCGAGTTTATTACTGCGCATTAAGAAATGACCACCTCCAACGTTTGGTTTATGTTTTATAAGCATTTTTAATTTTATTGCTTAAATCGCATTTTCTCGGCGAGCTGAGCACTTTTCCTGAATTGTGCCGCTCCCGTCACTCTGGTTAGGTTGGCATCGAAAAAAACGCTCTCGGGTGCTTTAGAGTGCCGAGTTTATTACTGCGCATTGAGAAATGACCACCTCCAACGTTTGGTTTATGTTTTATAAGCATTTTTAATTTTATTGCTTAAATCGCATTTTCTCGGCGAGCTGAGCACTTTTTCTGAATTGTGCCGCTCCCGTCACTCTGGTTAGGTTGGCATCGAAAAAAACGCTCTCGGGTGCTTTAGAGTGCCGAGTTTATTACTGCGCATTAAGAAATGACCACCTCCAACGTTTGGTTTATGTTTTATAAGCATTTTTAATTTTATTGCTTAAATCGCATTTTCTCGGCGAGCTGAGCACTTTTTCTGAATTGTGCCGCTCCCGTCACTCTGGTTAGGTTGGCATCGAAAAAAACGCTCTCGGGTGCTTTAGAGTGCCGAGTTATATACTGCGCATGAAGAAATGACCACCTCCAACGTTTGGTTTATGTTTTATAAGCATTTTTAATTTTATTGCTTAAATCGCATTTTCTCGGCGAGCTGAGCACTTTTTCTGAATTGTGCCGCTCCCGTCACTCTGGTTAGGTTGGCATCGAAAAAAACGCTCTCGGGTGCTTTAGAGTGCCGAGTTTATTACTGCGCATTAAGAAATGACCACCTCCAACGTTTGGTTTATGTTTTATAAGCATTTTTAATTTTATTGCTTAAATCGCATTTTCTCGGCGAGCTGAGCACTTTTTCTGAATTGTGCCGCTCCCGTCACTCTGGTTAGGTTGGCATCGAAAAAAACGCTCTCGGGTGCTTTAGAGTGCCGAGTTATTCACTGCGCATGAAGAAATGACCACCTCCAACGTTTGGTTTATGTTTTATAAGCATTTTTAATTTTATTGCTTAAATCGCATTTTCTCGGCGAGCTGAGCACTTTTTCTGAATTGTGCCGCTCCCGTCACTCTGGTTAGGTTGGCATCGAAAAAAACGCTCTCGGGTGCTTTAGAGTGCCGAGTTTATCACTGCGCATGAAGAAATGACCACCTCCAACGTTTGGTTTATGTTTTATAAGCATTTTTAATTTTATTGCTTAAATCGCATTTTCTCGGCGAGCTGAGCGCTTTTTCTGAATTGTGCCGCTCCCGTCACTCTGGTTAGGTTGGCATCGAAAAAAACGCTCTCGGGTGCTTTAGAGTGCCGAGTTTATTACTGCGCATTAAGAAATGACCACCTCCAACGTTTGGTTTATGTTTTATAAGCATTTTTAATTTTATTGCTTAAATCGCATTTTCTCGGCGAGCTGAGCACTTTTTCTGAATTGTGCCGCTCCCGTCACTCTGGTTAGGTTGGCATCGAAAAAAACGCTCTCGGGTGCTTTAGAGTGCCGAGTTTATTACTGCGCATTAAGAAATGACCACCTCCAACGTTTGGTTTATGTTTTATAAGCATTTTTAATTTTATTGCTTAAATCGCATTTTCTCGGCGAGCTGAGCACTTTTTCTGAATTGTGCCGCTCCCGTCACTCTGGTTAGGTTGGCATCGAAAAAAACGCTCTCGGGTGCTTTAGAGTGCCGAGTTTATTACTGCGCATTAAGAAATGACCACCTCCAACGTTTGGTTTATGTTTTATGAGCATTTTTAATTTTATTGCTTAAATCGCATTTTCTCGGCGAGCTGAGCACTTTTTCTGAATTGTGCCGCTCCCGTCACTCTGGTTAGGTTGGCATCGAAAAAAACGCTCACGGGTGCTTTAGAGTGCCGAGTTTATTACTGCGCATTAAGAAATGACCACCTGCAACGTTTGGTTTATGTTTTATAAGCATTTTTAATTTTATTGCTTAAATCGCATTTTCTCGGCGAGCTGAGCACTTTTTCTGAATTGTGCCGCTCCCGTCACTCTGGTTAGGTTGGCATCGAAAAAAACGCTCTCGGGTACTTTAGAGTGCCGAGTTATTCACTGCGCATGGAGAAATGACCACCTCCAACGTTTGGTTTGTGTTTTATAAGCATTTTTAATTTTATTGCTTAAATCGCATTTTCTCGGCGAGCTGAGCACTTTTTCTGAATTGTGCCGCTCCCGTCACTCTGGTTAGGTTGGCATCGAAAAAAACGCTCTCGGGTGCTTTAGAGTGCCGAGTTTATCACTGCGCATGAAGAAATGACCACCTCCAACGTTTGGTTTATGTTTTATAAGCATTTTTAATTTTATTGCTTAAATCGCATTTTCTCGGCGAGCTGAGCGCTTTTTCTGAATTGTGCCGCTCCCGTCACTCTGGTTAGGTTGGCATCGAAAAAAACGCTCTCGGGTGCTTTAGAGTGCCGAGTTTATCACTGCGCATGAAGAAATGACCACCTCCAACGTTTGGTTTATGTTTTATAAGCATTTTTAATTTTATTGCTTAAATCGCATTTTCTCGGCGAGCTGAGCGCTTTTTCTGAATTGTGCCGCTCCCGTAACTCTGGTTAGGTTGGCATCGAAAAAAACGCTCTCGGGTGCTTTAGAGTGCCGAGTTTATTACTGCGCATTAGGAAATGACCACCTCCAACGTTTGGTTTATGTTTTATAAGCATTTTTAATTTTATTGCTTAAATCGCATTTTCTCGGCGAGCTGAGCGCTTTTTCTGAATTGTGCCGCTCCCGTCACTCTGGTTAGGTTGGCATCGAAAAAAACGCTCTCGGGTGCTTTAGAGTGCCGAGTTTATTACTGCGCATTAAGAAATGACCACCTCCAACGTTTGGTTTATGTTTTATAAGCATTTTTAATTTTATTGCTTAAATCGCATTTTCTCGGCGAGCTGAGCACTTTTCCTGAATTGTGCCGCTCCCGTCACTCTGGTTAGGTTGGCATCGAAAAAAACGCTCTCGGGTGCTTTAGAGTGCCGAGTTTATTACTGCGCATTGAGAAATGACCACCTCCAACGTTTGGTTTATGTTTTATAAGCATTTTTAATTTTATTGCTTAAATCGCATTTTCTCGGCGAGCTGAGCACTTTTTCTGAATTGTGCCGCTCCCGTCACTCTGGTTAGGTTGGCATCGAAAAAAACGCTCTCGGGTGCTTTAGAGTGCCGAGTTTATTACTGCGCATTAAGAAATGACCACCTCCAACGTTTGGTTTATGTTTTATAAGCATTTTTAATTTTATTGCTTAAATCGCATTTTCTCGGCGAGCTGAGCACTTTTTCTGAATTGTGCCGCTCCCGTCACTCTGGTTAGGTTGGCATCGAAAAAAACGCTCTCGGGTGCTTTAGAGTGCCGAGTTATATACTGCGCATGAAGAAATGACCACCTCCAACGTTTGGTTTATGTTTTATAAGCATTTTTAATTTTATTGCTTAAATCGCATTTTCTCGGCGAGCTGAGCACTTTTTCTGAATTGTGCCGCTCCCGTCACTCTGGTTAGGTTGGCATCGAAAAAAACGCTCTCGGGTGCTTTAGAGTGCCGAGTTTATTACTGCGCATTAAGAAATGACCACCTCCAACGTTTGGTTTATGTTTTATAAGCATTTTTAATTTTATTGCTTAAATCGCATTTTCTCGGCGAGCTGAGCACTTTTTCTGAATTGTGCCGCTCCCGTCACTCTGGTTAGGTTGGCATCGAAAAAAACGCTCTCGGGTGCTTTAGAGTGCCGAGTTATTCACTGCGCATGAAGAAATGACCACCTCCAACGTTTGGTTTATGTTTTATAAGCATTTTTAATTTTATTGCTTAAATCGCATTTTCTCGGCGAGCTGAGCACTTTTTCTGAATTGTGCCGCTCCCGTCACTCTGGTTAGGTTGGCATCGAAAAAAACGCTCTCGGGTGCTTTAGAGTGCCGAGTTTATCACTGCGCATGAAGAAATGACCACCTCCAACGTTTGGTTTATGTTTTATAAGCATTTTTAATTTTATTGCTTAAATCGCATTTTCTCGGCGAGCTGAGCGCTTTTTCTGAATTGTGCCGCTCCCGTCACTCTGGTTAGGTTGGCATCGAAAAAAACGCTCTCGGGTGCTTTAGAGTGCCGAGTTTATTACTGCGCATTAAGAAATGACCACCTCCAACGTTTGGTTTATGTTTTATAAGCATTTTTAATTTTATTGCTTAAATCGCATTTTCTCGGCGAGCTGAGCACTTTTTCTGAATTGTGCCGCTCCCGTCACTCTGGTTAGGTTGGCATCGAAAAAAACGCTCTCGGGTGCTTTAGAGTGCCGAGTTTATTACTGCGCATTAAGAAATGACCACCTCCAACGTTTGGTTTATGTTTTATAAGCATTTTTAATTTTATTGCTTAAATCGCATTTTCTCGTCGAGCTGAGCACTTTTTCTGAATTGTGCCGCTCCCGTCACTCTGGTTAGGTTGGCATCGAAAAAAACGCTATCGGGTGCTTTAGAGTGCCGAGTTATTCACTGCGCATGAAGAAATGACCACCTCCAACGTTTGGTTTATGTTTAATAAGCATTTTTAATTTTATTGCTTAAATCGCATTTTCTCGGCGAGCTGAGCACTTTTTCTGAATTGTGCCGCTCCCGTCACTCTGGTTAGGTTGGCATCGAAAAAAACGCTCTCGGGTGCTTTAGAGTGCCGAGTTTATCACTGCGCATGAAGAAATGACCACCTCCAACGTTTGGTTTATGTTTTATAAGCATTTTTAATTTTATTGCTTAAATCGCATTTTCTCGGCGAGCTGAGCGCTTTTTCTGAATTGTGCCGCTCCCGTCACTCTGGTTAGGTTGGCATCGAAAAAAACGCTCTCGGGTGCTTTAGAGTGCCGAGTTATTCACTGCGCATGAAGAAATGACCACCTCCAATGTTTGGTTTATGTTTAATAAGCATTTTTAATTTTATTGCTTAAATCGCATTTTCTCGGCGAGCTGAGCGCTTTTTCTGAATTGTGCCGCTCCCGTCACTCTGGTTAGGTTGGCATCGAAAAAAACGCTCTCGGGTGCTTTAGAGTGCCGAGTTATTCACTGCGCATGAAGAAATGACCACCTCCAACGTTTGGTTTATGTTTAATAAGCATTTTTAATTTTATTGCTTAAATCGCATTTTCTCGGCGAGCTGAGCACTTTTTCTGAATTGTGCCGCTCCCGTCACTCTGGTTAGGTTGGCATCGAAAAAAACGCTCTCGGGTGCTTTAGAGTGCCGAGTTTATTACTGCGCATTAGGAAATGACCACCTCCAACGTTTGGTTTATGTTTTATAAGCATTTTTAATTTTATTGCTTAAATCGCATTTTCTCGGCGAGCTGAGCGCTTTTTCTGAATTGTGCCGCTCCCGTCACTCTGGTTAGGTTGGCATCGAAAAAAACGCTCTCGGGTGCTTTAGAGTGCCGAGTTTATTACTGCGCATTAAGAAATGACCACCTCCAACGTTTGGTTTATGTTTTATAAGCATTTTTAATTTTATTGCTTAAATCGCATTTTCTCGGCGAGCTGAGCACTTTTTCTGAATTGTGCCGCTCCCGTCACTCTGGTTAGGTTGGCATCGAAAAAAACGCTCTCGGGTGCTTTAGAGTGCCGAGTTTATTACTGCGCATTGAGAAATGACCACCTCCAACGTTTGGTTTATGTTTTATAAGCATTTTTAATTTTATTGCTTAAATCGCATTTTCTCGGCGAGCTGAGCACTTTTTCTGAATTGTGCCGCTCCCGTCACTCTGGTTAGGTTGGCATCGAAAAAAACGCTCTCGGGTGCTTTAGAGTGCCGAGTTTATTACTGCGCATTAAGAAATGACCACCTCCAACGTTTGGTTTATGTTTTATAAGCATTTTTAATTGTATTGCTTAAATCGCATTTTCTCGGCGAGCTGAGCGCTTTTTCTGAATTGTGCCGCTCCCGTCACTCTGGTTAGGTTGGCATCGAAAAAAACGCTCTCGGGTGCTTTAGAGTGCCGAGTTTATCACTGCGCATGAAGAAATGACCACCTCCAACGTTTGGTTTATGTTTTATAAGCATTTTTAATTTTATTGCTTAAATCGCATTTTCTCGGCGAGCTGAGCGCTTTTTCTGAATTGTGCCGCTCCCGTAACTCTGGTTAGGTTGGCATCGAAAAAAACGCTCTCGGGTGCTTTAGAGTGCCGAGTTTATCACTGCGCATGAAGAAATGACCACTTCCAACGTTTGGTTTATGTTTTATAAGCATTTTTAATTTTATTGCTTAAATCGCATTTTCTCGGCGAGCTGAGCACTTTTTCTGAATTGTGCCGCTCCCGTCACTCTGGTTAGGTTGGCATCGAAAAAAACGCTCTCGGGTGCTCTAGAGTGCCGAGTTTATTACTGCGCATTAAGAAATGACCACCTCCAACGTTTGGTTTATGTTTTATAAGCATTTTTAATTTTATTGCTTAAATCGCATTTTCTCGGCGAGCTGAGCACTTTTTCTGAATTTTGCCGCTCCCGTCACTCTGGTTAGGTTGGCATCGAAAAAAACGCTCTCGGGTGCTTTAGAGTGCCGAGTTTATTACTGCGCATTAAGAAATGACCACCTCCAACGTTTGGTTTATGTTTTATAAGCATTTTTAATTTTATTGCTTAAATCGCATTTTCTCGTCGAGCTGAGCACTTTTTCTGAATTGTGCCGCTCCCGTCACTCTGGTTAGGTTGGCATCGAAAAAAACGCTATCGGGTGCTTTAGAGTGCCGAGTTATTCACTGCGCATGAAGAAATGACCACCTCCAACGTTTGGTTTATGTTTAATAAGCATTTTTAATTTTATTGCTTAAATCGCATTTTCTCGGCGAGCTGAGCACTTTTTCTGAATTGTGCCGCTCCCGTCACTCTGGTTAGGTTGGCATCGAAAAAAACGCTCTCGGGTGCTTTAGAGTGCCGAGTTTATCACTGCGCATGAAGAAATGACCACCTCCAACGTTTGGTTTATGTTTTATAAGCATTTTTAATTTTATTGCTTAAATCGCATTTTCTCGGCGAGCTGAGCGCTTTTTCTGAATTGTGCCGCTCCCGTCACTCTGGTTAGGTTGGCATCGAAAAAAACGCTCTCGGGTGCTTTAGAGTGCCGAGTTATTCACTGCGCATGAAGAAATGACCACCTCCAACGTTTGGTTTATGTTTAATAAGCATTTTTAATTTTATTGCTTAAATCGCATTTTCTCGGCGAGCTGAGCACTTTTTCTGAATTGTGCCGCTCCCGTCACTCTGGTTAGGTTGGCATCGAAAAAAACGCTCTCGGGTGCTTTAGAGTGCCGAGTTTATTACTGCGCATTAGGAAATGACCACCTCCAACGTTTGGTTTATGTTTTATAAGCATTTTTAATTTTATTGCTTAAATCGCATTTTCTCGGCGAGCTGAGCGCTTTTTCTGAATTGTGCCGCTCCCGTCACTCTGGTTAGGTTGGCATCGAAAAAAACGCTCTCGGGTGCTTTAGAGTGCCGAGTTTATTACTGCGCATTAAGAAATGACCACCTCCAACGTTTGGTTTATGTTTTATAAGCATTTTTAATTTTATTGCTTAAATCGCATTTTCTCGGCGAGCTGAGCACTTTTTCTGAATTGTGCCGCTCCCGTCACTCTGGTTAGGTTGGCATCGAAAAAAACGCTCTCGGGTGCTTTAGAGTGCCGAGTTTATTACTGCGCATTGAGAAATGACCACCTCCAACGTTTGGTTTATGTTTTATAAGCATTTTTAATTTTATTGCTTAAATCGCATTTTCTCGGCGAGCTGAGCACTTTTTCTGAATTGTGCCGCTCCCGTCACTCTGGTTAGGTTGGCATCGAAAAAAACGCTCTCGGGTGCTTTAGAGTGCCGAGTTTATTACTGCGCATTAAGAAATGACCACCTCCAACGTTTGGTTTATGTTTTATAAGCATTTTTAATTTCATTGCTTAAATCGCATTTTCTCGGCGAGCTGAGCGCTTTTTCTGAATTGTGCCGCTCCCGTCACTCTGGTTAGGTTGGCATCGAAAAAAACGCTCTCGGGTGCTTTAGAGTGCCGAGTTTATCACTGCGCATGAAGAAATGACCACCTCCAACGTTTGGTTTATGTTTTATAAGCATTTTTAATTTTATTGCTTAAATCGCATTTTCTCGGCGAGCTGAGCGCTTTTTCTGAATTGTGCCGCTCCCGTAACTCTGGTTAGGTTGGCATCGAAAAAAACGCTCTCGGGTGCTTTAGAGTGCCGAGTTTATCACTGCGCATGAAGAAATGACCACTTCCAACGTTTGGTTTATGTTTTATAAGCATTTTTAATTTTATTGCTTAAATCGCATTTTCTCGGCGAGCTGAGCACTTTTTCTGAATTGTGCCGCTCCCTTCACTCTGGTTAGGTTGGCATCGAAAAAAACGCTCTCGGGTGCTCTAGAGTGCCGAGTTTATTACTGCGCATTAAGAAATGACCACCTCCAACGTTTGGTTTATGTTTTATAAGCATTTTTAATTTTATTGCTTAAATCGCATTTTCTCGGCGAGCTGAGCACTTTTTCTGAATTGTGCCGCTCCCGTCACTCTGGTTAGGTTGGCATCGAAAAAAACGCTCTCGGGTGCTTTAGAGTGCCGAGTTTATTACTGCGCATTAAGAAATGACCACCTCCAACGTTTGGTTTATGTTTTATAAGCATTTTTAATTTTATTGCTTAAATCGCATTTTCTCGGCGAGCTGAGCACTTTTTCTGAATTGTGCCGCTCCCGTCACTCTGGTTAGGTTGGCATCGAAAAAAACGCTCTCGGGTGCTTTAGAGTGCCGAGTTATTCACTGCGCATGAAGAAATGACCACCTCCAACGTTTGGTTTATGTTTTATAAGCATTTTTAATTTTATTGCTTAAATCGCATTTTCTCGGCGAGCTGAGCACTTTTTCTGAATTGTGCCGCTCCCGTCACTCTGGTTAGGTTGGCATCGAAAAAAACGCTCTCGGGTGCTTTAGAGTGCCGAGTTTATCACTGCGCATGAAGAAATGACCACCTCCAACGTTTGGTTTATGTTTTATAAGCATTTTTAATTTTATTGCTTAAATCGCATTTTCTCGGCGAGCTGAGCGCTTTTTCTGAATTGTGCCGCTCCCGTCACTCTGGTTAGGTTGGCATCGAAAAAAACGCTCTCGGGTGCTTTAGAGTGCCGAGTTATTCACTGCGCATGAAGAAATGACCACCTCCAATGTTTGGTTTATGTTTAATAAGCATTTTTAATTTTATTGCTTAAATCGCATTTTCTCGGCGAGCTGAGCGCTTTTTCTGAATTGTGCCGCTCCCGTCACTCTGGTTAGGTTGGCATCGAAAAAAACGCTCTCGGGTGCTTTAGAGTGCCGAGTTATTCACTGCGCATGAAGAAATGACCACCTCCAACGTTTGGTTTATGTTTAATAAGCATTTTTAATTTTATTGCTTAAATCGCATTTTCTCGGCGAGCTGAGCACTTTTTCTGAATTGTGCCGCTCCCGTCACTCTGGTTAGGTTGGCATCGAAAAAAACGCTCTCGGGTGCTTTAGAGTGCCGAGTTTATTACTGCGCATTAAGAAATGACCACCTCCAACGTTTGGTTTATGTTTTATAAGCATTTTTAATTTTATTGCTTAAATCGCATTTTCTCGGCGAGCTGAGCACTTTTTCTGAATTGTGCCGCTCCCGTCACTCTGGTTAGGTTGGCATCGAAAAAAACGCTCTCGGGTGCTTTAGAGTGCCGAGTTTATTACTGCGCATTAAGAAATGACCACCTCCAACGTTTGGTTTATGTTTTATAAGCATTTTTAATTTTATTGCTTAAATCGCATTTTCTCGGCGAGCTGAGCACTTTTTCTGAATTGTGCCGCTCCCGTCACTCTGGTTAGGTTGGCATCGAAAAAAACGCTCTCGGGTGCTTTAGAGTGCCGAGTTTATTACTGCGCATTAAGAAATGACCACCTCCAACGTTTGGTTTATGTTTTATAAGCATTTTTAATTTTATTGCTTAAATCGCATTTTCTCGGCGAGCTGAGCACTTTTTCTGAATTGTGCCGCTCCCGTCACTCTGGTTAGGTTGGCATCGAAAAAAACGCTCTCGGGTGCTTTAGAGTGCCGAGTTATTCACTGCGCATGAAGAAATGACCACCTCCAACGTTTGGTTTATGTTTAATAAGCATTTTTAATTTTATTGCTTGAATCGCATTTTCTCGGCGAGCTGAGCACTTTTTCTGAATTGTGCCGCTCCCGTCACTCTGGTTAGGTTGGCATCGAAAAAAACGCTCTCGGGTGCTTTAGAGTGCCGAGTTTATCACTGCGCATGAAGAAATGACCACCTCCAACGTTTGGTTTATGTTTTATAAGCATTTTTAATTTTATTGCTTAAATCGCATTTTCTCGGCGAGCTGAGCACTTTTTCTGAATTGTGCCGCTCCCGTCACTCTGGTTAGGTTGGCATCGAAAAAAACGCTCTCGGGTGCTTTAGAGTGCCGAGTTTTTCACTCACTGCGCATGAAGAAATGACCACCTCCAACGTTTGGTTTATGTTTTATAAGCATTTTTAATTTTATTGCTTAAATCGCATTTTCTCGGCGAGCTGAGCGCTTTTTCTGAATTGTGCCGCTCCCGTCACTGTGGTTAGGTTGGCATCGAAAAAAACGCTCTCGGGTGCTTTAGAGTGCCGAGTTTATTACTGCGCATTAAGAAATGACCACCTCCAACGTTTGGTTTATGTTTTATAAGCATTTTTAATTTTATTGCTTAAATCGCATTTTCTCGGCGAGCTGAGCACTTTTTCTGAATTGTGCCGCTCCCGTCACTCTGGTTAGGTTGGCATCGAAAAAAACGCTCTCGGGTGCTTTAGAGTGCCGAGTTTATTACTGCGCATTAAGAAATGACCACCTCCAACGTTTGGTTTATGTTTTATAAGCATTTTTAATTTTATTGCTTAAATCGCATTTTCTCGGCGAGCTGAGCACTTTTTCTGAATTGTGCCGCTCCCGTCACTCTGGTTCGAAAAAAACGCTCTCGGGTGCTTTAGAGTGCCGAGTTTATTACTGCGCATTAAGAAATGACCACCTCCAACGTTTGGTTTATGTTTTATAAGCATTTTTAATTTTATTGCTTAAATCGCATTTTCTCGGCGAGCTGAGCGCTTTTTCTGAATTGTGCCGCTCCCGTCACTCTGGTTAGGTTGGCATCGAAAAAAACGCTCTCGGGTGCTTTAGAGTGCCGAGTTATTCACTGCGCATGAAGAAATGACCACCTCCAACGTTTGGTTTATGTTTAATAAGCATTTTTAATTTTATTGCTTAAATCGCATTTTCTCGGCGAGCTGAGCACTTTTTCTGAATTGTGCCGCTCCCGTCACTCTGGTTAGGTTGGCATCGAAAAAAACGCTCTCGGGTGCTTTAGAGTGCCGAGTTTATTACTGCGCATTAAGAAATGACCACCTCCAACGTTTGGTTTATGTTTTATAAGCATTTTTAATTTTATTGCTTAAATCGCATTTTCTCGGCGAGCTGAGCACTTTTTCTGAATTGTGCCGCTCCCGTCACTCTGGTTAGGTTGGCATCGAAAAAAAACGCTCTCGGGTGCTTTAGAGTGCCGAGTTTATTACTGCGCATTAAGAAATGACCACCTCCAACGTTTGGTTTATGTTTTATAAGCATTTTTAATTTTATTGCTTAAATCGCATTTTCTCGGCGAGCTGAGCACTTTTTCTGAATTGTGCCGCTCCCGTCACTTGGCATCGAAAAAAACGCTCTCGGGTGCTTTAGAGTGCCGAGTTATTCACTGCGCATGAAGAAATGACCACCTCCAACGTTTGGTTTATGTTTTATAAGCATTTTTAATTTTATTGCTTAAATCGCATTTTCTCGGCGAGCTGAGCGCTTTTTCTGAATTGTGCCGCTCCCGTCACTCTGGTTAGGTTGGCATCGAAAAAAACGCTCTCGGGTGCTTTAGAGTGCTGAGTTTATTACTGCGCATTAAGAAATGACCACCTCCAACGTTTGGTTTATGTTTTATAAGCATTTTTAATTTTATTGCTTAAATCGCATTTTCTCGGCGAGCTGAGCGCTTTTTCTGAATTGTGCCGCTCCCGTCACTCTGGTTAGGTTGGCATCGAAAAAAACGCTCTCGGGTGCTGTAGAGTGCCGAGTTTATTACTGCGCATTGAGAAATGACCACCTCCAACGTTTGGTTTATGTTTTATAAGCATTTTTAATTTTATTGCTTAAATCGCATTTTCTCGGCGAGCTGAGCACTTTTTCTGAATTGTGCCGCTCCCGTCACTCTGGTTAGGTTGGCATCGAAAAAAACGCTCTCGGGTGCTTTAGAGTGCCGAGTTTATTACTGCGCATTAAGAAATGACCACCTCCAACGTTTGGTTTATGTTTTATAAGCATTTTTAATTTTATTGCTTAAATCGCATTTTCTCGGCGAGCTGAGCGCTTTTTCTGAATTGTGCCGCTCCCGTCACTCTGGTTAGGTTGGCATCGAAAAAAACGCTCTCGGGTGCTTTAGAGTGCCGAGTTTATCACTGCGCATTAAGAAATGACCACCTCCAACGTTTGGTTTATGTTTTATAAGCATTTTTAATTTTATTGCTTAAATCGCATTTTCTCGGCGAGCTGAGCACTTTTTCTGAATTGTGCCGCTCCCGTCACTCTGGTTAGGTTGGCATCGAAAAAAACGCTCTCGGGTGCTTTAGAGTGCCGAGTTTATTACTGCGCATTAAGAAATGACCACCTCCAACGTTTGGTTTATGTTTTATAAGCATTTTTAATTTTATTGCTTAAATCGCATTTTCTCGGCGAGCTGAGCACTTTTTCTGAATTGTGCCGCTCCCGTCACTCTGGTTAGGTTGGCATCGAAAAAAACGCTATCGGGTGCTTTAGAGTGCCGAGTTATTCACTGCGCATGAAGAAATGACCACCTCCAACGTTTGGTTTATGTTTAATAAGCATTTTTAATTTTATTGCTTAAATCGCATTTTCTCGGCGAGGTGAGCACTTTTTCTGAATTGTGCCGCTCCCGTCACTCTGGTTAGGTTGGCATCGAAAAAAACGCTCTCGGGTGCTTTAGAGTGCCGAGTTTAAATGACCACCTCCAACGTTTGGTTTATGTTTTATAAGCATTTTTAATTTTATTGCTTAAATCGCATTTTCTCGGCGAGCTGAGCACTTTTTCTGAATTGTGCCGCTCCCGTCACTCTGGTTAGGTTGGCATCGAAAAAAACGCTCTCGGGTGCTTTAGAGTGCCGAGTTTATCACTGCGCATGAAGAAATGACCACCTCCAACGTTTGGTTTATGTTTAATAAGCATTTTTAATTTTATTGCTTAAATCGCATTTTCTCGGCGAGCTGAGCACTTTTTCTGAATTGTGCCGCTCCCATCACTCTGGTTAGGTTGGCATCGAAAAAAACGCTCTCGGGTGCTTTAGAGTGCCGACTTTATCACTGCGCATGAAGAAATGACCACCTCCAACGTTTGGTTTATGTTTTATAAGCATTTTTAATTTTATTGCTTAAATCGCATTTTCTCGGCGAGCTGAGCACTTTTTCTGAATTGTGCCGCTCCCGTCACTCTGGTTAGGTTGGCATCGAAAAAAACGCTCACGGGTGCTTTAGAGTGCCGAGTTTATTACTGCGCATTAAGAAATGACCACCTCCAACGTTTGGTTTATGTTTTATAAGCATTTTTAATTCTATTGCTTAAATCGCATTTTCTCGGCGAGCTGAGCACTTTTTCTGAATTGTGCCGCTCCCGTCACTCTGGTTAGGTTGGCATCGAAAAAAACGCTCTCGGGTGCTTTAGAGTGCCGAGTTATTCACTGCGCATGAAGAAATGACCACCTCCAACGTTTGGTTTATGTTTAATAAGCATTTTTAATTTTATTGCTTAAATCGCATTTTCTCGGCGAGCTGAGCGCTTTTTCTGAATTGTGCCGCTCCCGTAACTCTGGTTAGGTTGGCATCGAAAAAAACGCTCTCGGGTGCTTTAGAGTGCCGAGTTTATTACTGCGCATTAAGAAATGACCACCTCCAACGTTTGGTTTATGTTTTATAAGCATTTTTAATTTTATTGCTTAAATCGCATTTTCTCGGCGAGCTGAGCACTTTTTCTGAATTGTGCCGCTCCCGTCACTCTGGTTAGGTTGGCATCGAAAAAAACGCTCTCGGGTGCTCTAGAGTGCCGACTTTATTACTGCGCATTAAGAAATGACCACCTCCAACGTTTGGTTTATGTTTTATAAGCATTTTTGATTTTATTGCTTTAATCGCATTTTCTCGGCGAGCTGAGCACTTTTTCTGAATTGTGCCGCTCCCGTCACTCTGGTTAGGTTGGCATCGAAAAAAACGCTCTCGGGTGCTTTAGAGTGCCGAGTTTATTACTGCGCATTAAGAAATGACCACCTCCAACGTTTGGTTTATGTTTTATAAGCATTTTTAATTTTATTGCTCAAATCGCATTTTCTCGGCGAGCTGAGCACTTTTTCTGAATTGTGCCGCTCCCGTCACTCTGGTTAGGTTGGCATCGAAAAAAACGCTCTCGGGTGCTTTAGAGTGCCGAGTTATTCACTGCGCATGAAGAAATGACCACCTCCAACGTTTGGTTTATGTTTTATAAGCATTTTTAATTTTATTGCTTAAATCGCATTTTCTCGGCGAGCTGAGCACTTTTTCTGAATTGTGCCGCTCCCGTCACTCTGGTTAGGTTGGCATCGAAAAAAACGCTCTCGGGTGCTTTAGAGTGCCGAGTTTATCACTGCGCATGAAGAAATGACCACCTCCAACGTTTGGTTTATGTTTTATAAGCATTTTTAATTTTATTGCTTAAATCGCATTTTCTCGGCGAGCTGAGCGCTTTTTCTGAATTGTGCCGCTCCCGTCACTCTGGTTAGGTTGGCATCGAAAAAAACGCTCTCGGGTGCTTTAGAGTGCCGAGTTATTCACTGCGCATGAAGAAATGACCACCTCCAATGTTTGGTTTATGTTTAATAAGCATTTTTAATTTTATTGCTTAAATCGCATTTTCTCGGCGAGCTGAGCGCTTTTTCTGAATTGTGCCGCTCCCGTCACTCTGGTTAGGTTGGCATCGAAAAAAACGCTCTCGGGTGCTTTAGAGTGCCGAGTTATTCACTGCGCATGAAGAAATGAACACCTCCAACGTTTGGTTTATGTTTAATAAGCATTTTTAATTTTATTGCTTAAATCGCATTTTCTCGGCGAGCTGAGCACTTTTTCTGAATTGTGCCGCTCCCGTCACTCTGGTTAGGTTGGCATCGAAAAAAACGCTCTCGGGTGCTTTAGAGTGCCGAGTTTATTACTGCGCATTAAGAAATGACCACCTCCAACGTTTGGTTTATGTTTTATAAGCATTTTTAATTTTATTGCTTAAATCGCATTTTCTCGGCGAGCTGAGCACTTTTTCTGAATTGTGCCGCTCCCGTCACTCTGGTTAGGTTGGCATCGAAAAAAACGCTCTCGGGTGCTTTAGAGTGCCGAGTTTATTACTGCGCATTAAGAAATGACCACCTCCAACGTTTGGTTTATGTTTTATAAGCATTTTTAATTTTATTGCTTAAATCGCATTTTCTCGGCGAGCTGAGCACTTTTTCTGAATTGTGCCGCTCCCGTCACTCTGGTTAGGTTGGCATCGAAAAAAACGCTCTCGGGTGCTTTAGAGTGCCGAGTTTATTACTGCGCATTAAGAAATGACCACCTCCAACGTTTGGTTTATGTTTTATAAGCATTTTTAATTTTATTGCTTAAATCGCATTTTCTCGGCGAGCTGAGCACTTTTTCTGAATTGTGCCGCTCCCGTCACTCTGGTTAGGTTGGCATCGAAAAAAACGCTCTCGGGTGCTTTAGAGTGCCGAGTTATTCACTGCGCATGAAGAAATGACCACCTCCAACGTTTGGTTTATGTTTAATAAGCATTTTTAATTTTATTGCTTGAATCGCATTTTCTCGGCGAGCTGAGCACTTTTTCTGAATTGTGCCGCTCCCGTCACTCTGGTTAGGTTGGCATCGAAAAAAACGCTCTCGGGTGCTTTAGAGTGCCGAGTTTATCACTGCGCATGAAGAAATGACCACCTCCAACGTTTGGTTTATGTTTTATAAGCATTTTTAATTTTATTGCTTAAATCGCATTTTATCGGCGAGCTGAGCACTTTTTCTGAATTGTGCCGCTCCCGTCACTCTGGTTAGGTTGGCATCGAAAAAAACGCTCTCGGGTGCTTTAGAGTGCCGAGTTTATTACTGCGCATTAAGAAATGACCACCTCCAACGTTTGGTTTATGTTTTATAAGCATTTTTAATTTTATTGCTTAAATCGCATTTTCTCGGCGAGCTGAGCACTTTTTCTGAATTGTGCCGCTCCCGTCACTCTGGTTAGGTTGGCATCGAAAAAAACGCTCTCGGGTGCTTTAGAGTGCCGAGTTTATTACTGCGCATTAAGAAATGACCACCTCCAACGTTTGGTTTATGTTTTATAAGCATTTTTAATTTTATTGCTTAAATCGCATTTTCTCGGCGAGCTGAGCACTTTTTCTGAATTGTGCCGCTCCCGTCACTCTGGTTAGGTTGGCATCGAAAAAAACGCTATCGGGTGCTTTAGATTGCCGAGTTATTCACTGCGCATGAAGAAATGACCACCTCCAACGTTTGGTTTATGTTTAATAAGCATTTTTAATTTTATTGCTTAAATCGCATTTTCTCGGCGAGCTGAGCACTTTTTCTGAATTGTGCCGCTCCCGTCACTCTGGTTAGGTTGGCATCGAAAAAAACGCTCTCGGGTGCTTTAGAGTGCCGAGTTTATTACTGCGCATTAAGAAATGACCACCTCCAACGTTTGGTTTATGTTTTATAAGCATTTTTAATTTTATTGCTTAAATCGCATTTTCTCGGCGAGCTGAGCACTTTTTCTGAATTGTGCCGCTCCCGTCACTCTGGTTAGGTTGGCATCGAAAAAAAGCTCTCGGGTGCTTTAGAGTGCCGAGTTTATTACTGCGCATTAAGAAATGACCACCTCCAACGTTTGGTTTATGTTTTATAAGCATTTTTAATTTTATTGCTTAAATCGCATTTTCTCGGCGAGCTGAGCGCTTTTTCTGAATTGTGCCGCTCCCGTCACTCTGGTTAGGTTGGCATCGAAAAAAACGCTCTCGGGTGCTTTAGAGTGCCGAGTTATTCACTGCGCATGAAGAAATGACCACCTCCAACGTTTGGTTTATGTTTAATAAGCATTTTTAATTTTATTGCTTAAATCGCATTTTCTCGGCGAGCTGAGCACTTTTTCTGAATTGTGCCGCTCCCGTCACTCTGGTTAGGTTGGCATCGAAAAAAACGCTCTCGGGTGCTTTAGAGTGCCGAGTTTATTACTGCGCATTAAGAAATGACCACCTCCAACGTTTGGTTTATGTTTTATAAGCATTTTTAATTTTATTGCTTAAATCGCATTTTCTCGGCGAGCTGAGCGCTTTTTCTGAATTGTGCCGCTCCCGTCACTCTGGTTAGGTTGGCATCGAAAAAAACGCTTTCGGGTGCTTTAGAGTGCCGAGTTATTCACTGCGCATGAAGAAATGACCACCTCCAACGTTTGGTTTATGTTTAATAAGCATTTTTAATTTTATTGCTTAAATCGCATTTTCTCGGCGAGCTGAGCACTTTTTCTGAATTGTGCCGCTCCCGTCACTCTGGTTAGGTTGGCATCGAAAAAAACGCTCTCGGGTGCTTTAGAGTGCCGAGTTTATTACTGCGCATTAAGAAATGACCACCTCCAACGTTTGGTTTATGTTTTATAAGCATTTTTAATTTTATTGCTTAAATCGCATTTTCTCGGCGAGCTGAGCACTTTTTCTGAATTGTGCCGCTCCCGTCACTCTGGTTAGGTTGGCATCGAAAAAAACGCTCTCGGGTGCTTTAGAGTGCCGAGTTTATCACTGCGCATGAAGAAATGACCACCTCCAACGTTTGGTTTATGTTTAATAAGCATTTTTAATTTTATTGCTTAAATCGCATTTTCTCGGCGAGCTGAGCACTTTTTCTGAATTGTGCCGCTCCCGTCACTCTGGTTAGGTTGGCATCGAAAAAAACGCTCTCGGGTGCTTTAGAGTGCCGAGTTATTCACTGCGCATGAAGAAATGACCACCTCCAACGTTTGGTTTATGTTTTATAAGCATTTTTAATTTTATTGCTTAAATCGCATTTTCTCGGCGAGCTGAGCACTTTTTCTGAATTGTGCCGCTCCCGTCACTCTGGTTAGGTTGGCATCGAAAAAAACGCTCTCGGGTGCTTTAGAGTGCCGAGTTTATCACTGCGCATGAAGAAATGACCACCTCCAACGTTTGGTTTATGTTTTATAAGCATTTTTAATTTTATTGCTTAAATCGCATTTTCTCGGCGAGCTGAGCGCTTTTTCTGAATTGTGCCGCTCCCGTCACTCTGGTTAGGTTGGCATCGAAAAAAACGCTCTCGGGTGCTTTAGAGTGCCGAGTTTATCACTGCGCATGAAGAAATGACCACCTCCAACGTTTGGTTTATGTTTTATAAGCATTTTTAATTTTATTGCTTAAATCGCATTTTCTCGGCGAGCTGAGCGCTTTTTCTGAATTGTGCCGCTCCCGTAACTCTGGTTAGGTTGGCATCGAAAAAAACGCTCTCGGGAGCTTTAGAGTGCCGAGTTTATCACTGCGCATGAAGAAATGACCACTTCCAACGTTTGGTTTATGTTTTATAAGCATTTTTAATTTTATTGCTTAAATATCATTTTGTCGGCGAGCTGAGCACTTTTTCTGAATTGTGCCGCTCCCGTCACTCTGGTTAGGTTGGCATCGAAAAAAACGCTCTCGGGTGCTCTAGAGTGCCGAGTTTATTACTGCGCATTAAGAAATGACCACCTCCAACGTTTGGTTTATGTTTTATAAGCATTTTTAATTTTATTGCTTAAATCGCATTTTCTCGGCGAGCTGAGCACTTTTTCTGAATTGTGCCGCTCCCGTCACTCTGGTTAGGTTGGCATCGAAAAAAACGCTCTCGGGTGCTTTAGAGTGCCGAGTTTATTACTGCGCATTAAGAAATGACCACCTCCAACGTTTGGTTTATGTTTTATAAGCATTTTTAATTTTATTGCTTAAATCGCATTTTCTCGGCGAGCTGAGCACTTTTTCTGAATTGTGCCGCTCCCGTCACTCTGGTTAGGTTGGCATCGAAAAAAACGCTCTCGGGTGCTTTAGAGTGCCGAGTTTATTACTGCGCATTGAGAAATGACCACCTCCAACGTTTGGTTTATGTTTTATAAGCATTTTTAATTTTATTGCTTAAATCGCATTTTCTCGGCGAGCTGAGCACTTTTTCTGAATTGTGCCGCTCCCGTCACTCTGGTTAGGTTGGCATCGAAAAAAACGCTCTCGGGTGCTTTAGAGTGCCGACTTTATTACTGCGCATTAAGAAATGACCACCTCCAACGTTTGGTTTATGTTTTATAAGCATTTTTAATTTTATTGCTTAAATCGCATTTTCTCGGCGAGCTGAGCGCTTTTTCTGAATTGTGCCGCTCCCGTCACTCTGGTTAGGTTGGCATCGAAAAAAACGCTCTCGGGTGCTTTAGAGTGCCGAGTTTATCACTGCGCATGAAGAAATGACCACCTCCAACGTTTGGTTTATGTTTTATAAGCATTTTTAATTTTATTGCTTAAATCGCATTTTCTCGGCGAGCTGAGCGCTTTTTCTGAATTGTGCCGCTCCCGTAACTCTGGTTAGGTTGGCATCGAAAAAAACGCTCTCGGGTGCTTTAGAGTGCCGAGTTTATCACTGCGCATGAAGAAATGACCACCTCCAACGTTTGGTTTATGTTTTATAAGCATTTTTAATTTTATTGCTTAAATCGCATTTTCTCGGCGAGCTGAGCGCTTTTTCTGAATTGTGCCGCTCCCGTCACTCTGGTTAGGTTGGCATCGAAAAAAACGCTCTCGGGTGCTTTAGAGTGCCGAGTTATTCACTGCGCATGAAGAAATGACCACCTCCAACGTTTGGTTTATGTTTTATAAGCATTTTTAATTTTATTGCTTAAATCGCATTTTCTCGGCGAGCTGAGCGCTTTTTCTGAATTGTGCCGCTCCCGTCACTCTGGTTAGGTTGGCATCGAAAAAAACGCTCTCGGGTGCTTTAGAGTGCCGAGTTATTCACTGCGCATGAAGAAATGACCACCTCCAATGTTTGGTTTATGTTTAATAAGCATTTTTAATTGTATTGCTTAAATCGCATTTTCTCGGCGAGCTGAGCGCTTTTTCTGAATTGTGCCGCTCCCGTCACTCTGGTTAGGTTGGCATCGAAAAAAACGTTCTCGGGTGCTTTAAAGTGCCGAGTTATTCACTGCGCATGAAGTAATGACCACCTCCAACGTTTGGTTTATGTTTAATAAGCATTTTTAATTTTATTGCTTAAATCGCATTTTCTCGGCGAGCTGAGCACTTTTTCTGAATTGTGCCGCTCCCGTCACTCTGGTTAGGTTGGCATCGAAAAAAACGCTCTCGGGTGCTTTAGAGTGCCGAGTTTATTACTGCGCATTAGGACATGACCACCTCCAACGTTTGGTTTATGTTTTATAAGCATTTTTAATTTTATTGCTTAAATCGCATTTTCTCGGCGAGCTGAGCGCTTTTTCTGAATTGTGCCGCTCCCGTCACTCTGGTTAGGTTGGCATCGAAAAAAACGCTCTCGGGTGCTTTAGAGTGCCGAGTTTATTACTGCGCATTAAGAAATGACCACCTCCAACGTTTGGTCTATGTTTTATAAGCATTTTTAATTTTATTGCTTAAATCGCATTTTCTCGGCGAGCTGAGCACTTTTTCTGAATTGTGCCGCTCCCGTCACTCTGGTTAGGTTGGCATCGAAAAAAACGCTCTCGGGTGCTTTAGAGTGCCGAGTTTATTACTGCGCATTAAGAAATGACCACCTCCAACGTTTGGTTTATGTTTTATAAGCATTTTTAATTTTATTGCTTAAATCGCATTTTCTCGGCGAGCTGAGCGCTTTTTCTGAATTGTGCCGCTCCCGTCACTCTGGTTAGGTTGGCATCGAAAGAAACGCTCTCGGGTGCTTTAGAGTGCCGAGTTTATCACTGCGCATGAAGAAATGACCACCTCCAACGTTTGGTTTATGTTTTATAAGCATTTTTAATTTTATTGCTTAAATCGCATTTTCTCGGCGAGCTGAGCACTTTTTCTGAATTGTGCCGCTCCCGTCACTCTGGTTAGGTTGGCATCGAAAAAAACGCTCTCGGGTGCTTTAGAGTGCCGAGTTTATCACTGCGCATGAAGAAATGACCACCTCCAACGTTTGGTTTATGTTTTATAAGCATTTTTAATTTTATTGCTTAAATCGCATTTTCTCGGCGAGCTGAGCGCTTTTTCTGAATTGTGCCTGTCCCGTCACTCTGGTTAGGTTGGCATCGAAAAAAACGCTCTCGGGTGCTTTAGAGTGCCGAGTTATTCACTGCGCATGAAGAAATGACCACCTCCAACGTTTGGTTTATGTTTAATAAGCATTTTTAATTTTATTGCTTAAATCGCATTTTCTCGGCGAGCTGAGCGCTTTTTCTGAATTGTGCCGCTCCCGTCACTCTGGTTAGGTTGGCATCGAAAAAAACGCTCTCGGGTGCTTTAGAGTGCCGAGTTATTCACTGCGCATGAAGAAATGACAACCTCCAACGTTTGGTTTATGTTTAATAAGCATTTTTAATTTTATTGCTTAAATCGCATTTTCTCGGCGAGCTGAGCACTTTTTCTGAATTGTGCCGCTCCCGTCACTCTGGTTAGGTTGGCATCGAAAAAAACGCTCTCGGGTGCTTTAGAGTGCCGAGTTTATTACTGCGCATTAAGAAATGACCACCTCCAACGTTTGGTTTATGTTTTATAAGCATTTTTAATTTTATTGCTTAAATCGCATTTTCTCGGCGAGCTGAGCGCTTTTTCTGAATTGTGCCGCTCCCGTCACTCTGGTTAGGTTGGCATCGAAAAAAACGCTCTCGGGTGCTTTAGAGTGCCGAGTTTATTACTGCGCATTAAGAAATGACCACCTCCAACGTTTGGTTTATGTTTTATAAGCATTTTTAATTTTATTGCTTAAATCGCATTTTCTCGGCGAGCTGAGCACTTTTTCTGAATTGTGCCGTCCCGTCACTCTGGTTAGGTTGGCATCGAAAAAAACGCTCACGGGTGCTTTAGAGTGCCGAGTTTATTACTGCGCATTAAGAAATGACCACCTCCAACGTTTGGTTTATGTTTTATAAGCATTTTTAATTTTATTGCTTAAATCGCATTTTCTCGGCGAGCTGAGCACTTTTTCTGAATTGTGCCGCTCCCGTCACTCTGGTTAGGTTGGCATCGAAAAAAACGCTCTCGGGTGCTTTAGAGTGCCGAGTTATTCACTGCGCATGGAGAAATGACCACCTCCAACGTTTGGTTTATGTTTTATAAGCATTTTTAATTGTATTGCTTAAATCGCATTTTCTCGGCGAGCTGAGCACTTTTTCTGAATTGTGCCGCTCCCGTCACTCTGGTTAGGTTGGCATCGAAAAAAACGCTCTCGGGTGCTTTAGAGTGCCGATTATCACTGCGCATGAAGAAATGACCACCTCCAACGTTTGGTTTATGTTTTATAAGCATTTTTAATTTTATTGCTTAAATCGCATTTTCTCGGCGAGCTGAGCACTTTTTCTGAATTGTGCCGCTCCCGTCACTCTGGTTAGGTTGGCATCGAAAAAAACGCTCTCGGGTGCTTTAGAGTGCCGAGTTATTCACTGCGCACGAAGAAATGACCACCTCCAACGTTTGGTTTATGTTTTATAAGCATTTTTAATTTTATTGCTTAAATCGCATTTTCTCGGCGAGCTGAGCGCTTTTTCTGAATTTTGCCGCTCCCGTCACTCTGGTTAGGTTGGCATCGAAAAAAACGCTCTCGGGTGCTTTAGAGTGCCGAGTTTATTACTGCGCATTAAGAAATGACCACCTCCAACGTTTGGTTTATGTTTTATAAGCATTTTTAATTTTATTGCTTAAATCGCATTTTCTCGGCGAGCTGAGCACTTTTTCTGAATTGTGCCGCTCCCGTAACTCTGGTTAGGTTGGCATCGAAAAAAACACTCTCGGGTGCTTTAGAGTGCCGAGTTTATTACTGCGCATTAAGAAATGACCACCTCCAACGTTTGGTTTATGTTTTATAAGCATTTTTAATTTTATTGCTTAAATCGCATTTTCTCGGCGAGCTGAGCACTTTTTCTGAATTGTGCCGCTCCCGTCACTCTGGTTAGGTTGGCATCGAAAAAAACGCTATCGGGTGCTTTAGAGTGCCGAGTTATTCACTGCGCATGAAGAAATGACCACCTCCAACGTTTGGTTTATGTTTAATAAGCATTTTTAATTTTATTGCTTAAATCGCATTTTCTCGGCGAGCTGAGCACTTTTTCTGAATTGTGCCGCTCCCGTCACTCTGGTTAGGTTGGCATCGAAAAAAACGCTCTCGGGTGCTTTAGAGTGCCGAGTTTATTACTGCGCATTAAGAAATGACCACCTCCAACGTTTGGTTTATGTTTTATAAGCATTTTTAATTTTATTGCTTAAATCGCATTTTCTCGGCGAGCTGAGCACTTTTTCTGAATTGTGCCGCTCCCGTCACTCTGGTTAGGTTGGCATCGAAAAAAACGCTCTCGGGTGCTTTAGAGTGCCGAGTTTATTACTGCGCATTAAGAAATGACCACCTCCAACGTTTGGTTTATGTTTCATAAGCATTTTTAATTTTATTGCTTAAATCGCATTTTCTCGGCGAGCTGAGCGCTTTTTCTGAATTGTGCCGCTCCCGTCACTCTGGTTAGGTTGGCATCGAAAAAAACGCTCTCGGGTGCTTTAGAGTGCCGACTTTATCACTGCGCATGAAGAAATGACCACCTCCAACGTTTGGTTTATGTTTTATAAGCATTTTTAATTTTATTGCTTAAATCGCATTTTCTCGGCGAGCTGAGCACTTTTTCTGAATTGTGCCGCTCCCGTCACTCTGGTTAGGTTGGCATCGAAAAAAACGCTCACGGGTGCTTTAGAGTGCCGAGTTTATTACTGCGCATTAAGAAATGACCACCTCCAACGTTTGGTTTATGTTTTATAAGCATTTTTAATTTTATTGCTTAAATCGCATTTTCTCGGCGAGCTGAGCACTTTTTCTGAATTGTGCCGCTCCCGTCACTCTGGTTAGGTTTGGCATCGAAAAAAACGCTCTCGGGTGCTTTAGAGTGCCGAGTTATTCACTGCGCATGAAGAAATGACCACCTCCAACGTTTGGTTTATGTTTTATAAGCATTTTTAATTTTATTGCTTAAATCGCATTTTCTCGGCGAGCTGAGCGCTTTTTCTGAATTGTGCCGCTCCCGTAACTCTGGTTAGGTTGGCATCGAAAAAAACGCTCTCGGGTGCTTTAGAGTGCCGAGTTTATTACTGCGCATTAAGAAATGACCACCTCCAACGTTTGGATTATGTTTTATAAGCATTTTTAATTTTATTGCTTAAATCGCATTTTCTCGGCGAGCTGAGCACTTTTTCTGAATTGTGCCGCTCCCGTCACTCTGGTTAGGTTGGCATCGAAAAAAACGCTCTCGGGTGCTTTAGAGTGCCGAGTTTATTACTGCGCATTAAGAAATGACCACCTCCAACGTTTGGTTTATGTTTTATAAGCATTTTTAATTTTATTGCTTAAATCGCATTTTCTCGGCGAGCTGAGCACTTTTTCTGAATTGTGCCGCTCCCGTCACTTGGCATCGAAAAAAACGCTCTCGGGTGATTTAGAGTGCCGAGTTATTCACTGCGCATGAAGAAATGACCACCTCCAACGTTTGGTTTATGTTTTATAAGCATTTTTAATTTTATTGCTTAAATCGCATTTTCTCGGCGAGCTGAGCGCTTTTTCTGAATTGTGCCGCTCCCGTCACTCTGGTTAGGTTGGCATCGAAAAAAACGCTCTCGGGTGCTTTAGAGTGCCGAGTTTATTACTGCGCATTAAGAAATGACCGCCTCCAACGTTTGGTTTATGTTTTATAAGCATTTTTAATTTTATTGCTTAAATCGCATTTTCTCGGCGAGCTGAGCACTTTTTCTGAATTGTGCCGCTCCCGTCACTCTGGTTAGGTTGGCATCGAAAAAAACGCTCTCGGGTGCTTTAGAGTGCCGAGTTATTCACTGCGCACGAAGAAATGACCACCTCCAACGTTTGGTTTATGTTTTATAAGCATTTTTAATTTTATTGCTTAAATCGCATTTTCTCGGCGAGCTGAGCGCTTTTTCTGAATTGTGCCGCTCCCGTCACTCTGGTTAGGTTGGCATCGAAAAAAACGCTCTCGGGTGCTTTAGAGTGCCGAGTTTATGACTGCGCATTAAGAAATGACCACCTCCAACGTTTGGTTTATGTTTTATAAGCATTTTTAATTTTATTGCTTAAATCGCATTTTCTCGGCGAGCTGAGCACTTTTTCTGAATTGTGCCGCTCCCGTCACTCTGGTTAGGTTGGCATCGAAAAAAACGCTCTCGGGTGCTTTAGAGTGCCGAGTTTATTACTGCGCATTAAGAAATGACCACCTCCAACGTTTGGTTTATGTTTTATAAGCATTTTTAATTTTATTGCTTAAATCGCATTTTCTCGGCGAGCTGAGCACTTTTTCTGAATTGTGCCGCTCCCGTCACTCTGGTTAGGTTGGCATCGAAAAAAACGCTATCGGGTGCTTTAGAGTGCCGAGTTATTCACTGCGCATGAAGAAATGACCACCTCCAACGTTTGGTTTATGTTTAATAAGCATTTTTAATTTTATTGCTTAAATCGCATTTTCTCGGCGAGCTGAGCACTCTTTCTGAATTGTGCCGCTCCCGTCACTCTGGTTAGGTTGGCATCGAAAAAAACGCTCTCGGGTGCTTTAGAGTGCCGAGTTTATTACTGCGCATTAAGAAATGACCACCTCCAACGTTTGGTTTATGTTTTATAAGCATTTTTAATTTTATTGCTTAAATCGCATTTTCTCGGCGAGCTGAGCACTTTTTCTGAATTGTGCCGCTCCCGTCACTCTGGTTAGGTTGGCATCGAAAAAAACGCTCTCGGGTGCTTTAGAGTGCCGAGTTTATTACTGCGCATTAAGAAATGACCACCTCCAACGTTTGGTTTATGTTTTATAAGCATTTTTAATTTTATTGCTTAAATCGCATTTTCTCGGCGAGCTGAGCGCTTTTTCTGAATTGTGCCGCTCCCGTCACTCTGGTTAGGTTGGCATCGAAAAAAACGCTCACGGGTGCTTTAGAGTGCCGAGTTATTCACTGCGCATGAAGAAATGACCACCTCCAACGTTTGGTTTATGTTTAATAAGCATTTTTAATTTTATTGCTTAAATCGCATTTTCTCGGCGAGCTGAGCACTTTTTCTGAATTGTGCCGCTCCCGTCACTCTGGTTAGGTTGGCATCGAAAAAAACGCTCTCGGGTGCTTTAGAGTGCCGAGTTTATTACTGCGCATTAAGAAATGACCACCTCCAACGTTTGGTTTATGTTTAATAAGCATTTTTAATTTTATTGCTTAAATCGCATTTTCTCGGCGAGCTGAGCGCTTTTTCTGAATTGTGCCGCTCCCGTCACTCTGGTTAGGTTGGCATCGAAAAAAACGCTCTCGGGTGCTTTAGAGTGCCGAGTTATTCACTGCGCATGAAGAAATGACCACCTCCAACGTTTGGTTTATGTTTAATAAGCATTTTTAATTTTATTGCTTAAATCGCATTTTCTCGGCGAGCTGAGCACTTTTTCTGAATTGTGCCGCTCCCGTCACTCTGGTTAGGTTGGCATCGAAAAAAACGCTCTCGGGTGTTTTAGAGTGCCGAGTTTATTACTGCGCATTAGGAAATGACCACCTCCAACGTTTGGTTTATGTTTTATAAGCATTTTTAATTTTATTGCTTAAATCGCATTTTCTCGGCGAGCTGAGCGCTTTTTCTGAATTGTGCCGCTCCCGTCACTCTGGTTAGGTTGGCATCGAAAAAAACGCTCTCGGGTGCTTTAGAGTGCCGAGTTTATTACTGCGCATTAAGAAATGACCACCTCCAACGTTTGGTTTATGTTTTATAAGCATTTTTAATTTTATTGCTTAAATCGCATTTTCTCGGCGAGCTGAGCACTTTTTCTGAATTGTGCCGCTCCCGTCACTCTGGTTAGGTTGGCATCGAAAAAAACGCTCTCGGGTGCTTTAGAGTGCCGAGTTTATTACTGCGCATTGAGAAATGACCACCTCCAACGTTTGGTTTATGTTTTATAAGCATTTTTAATTTTATTGCTTAAATCGCATTTTCTCGGCGAGCTGAGCACTTTTTCTGAATTGTGCCGCTCCCGTCACTCTGGTTAGGTTGGCATCGAAAAAAACGCTCTCGGGTGCTTTAGAGTGCCGAGTTTATTACTGCGCATTAAGAAATGACCACCTCCAACGTTTGGTTTATGTTTTATAAGCATTTTTAATTTTATTGCTTAAATCGCATTTTCTCGGCGAGCTGAGCACTTTTTCTGAATTGTGCCGCTCCCGTCACTCTGGTTAGGTTGGCATCGAAAAAAACGCTCTCGGGTGCTTTAGAGTGCCGAGTTTATCACTGCGCATGAAGAAATGACCACCTCCAACGTTTGGTTTATGTTTTATAAGCATTTTTAATTTTATTGCTTAAATCGCATTTTCTCGGCGAGCTGAGCGCTTTTTCTGAATTGTGCCGCTCCCGTAACTCTGGTTAGGTTGGCATCGAAAAAAACGCTCTCGGGTGCTTTAGAGTGCCGAGTTTATCACTGCGCATGAAGAAATGACCACTTCCAACGTTTGGTTTATGTTTTATAAGCATTTTTAATTTTATTGCTTAAATCGCATTTTCTCGGCGAGCTGAGCACTTTTTCTGAATTGTGCCGCTCCCGTCACTCTGGTTAGGTTGGCATCGAAAAAAACGCTCTCGGGTGCTC
The DNA here is from genome assembly GCF_033458585.1 of Syngnathus typhle. Lineage (NCBI taxonomy): Eukaryota > Metazoa > Chordata > Actinopteri > Syngnathiformes > Syngnathidae > Syngnathus > Syngnathus typhle. The sequence goes on along the minus strand of NW_026871960.1, from coordinate 375,355 downwards.
TAGAGTGCCGAGTTTATTACTGCGCATTAAGAAATGACCACCTCCAACGTTTGGTTTATGTTTTATAAGCATTTTTAATTTTATTGCTTAAATCGCATTTTCTCGGCGAGCTGAGCACTTTTTCTGAATTGTGCCGCTCCCGTCACTCTGGTTAGGTTGGCATCGAAAAAAACGCTCTCGGGTGCTTTAGAGTGCCGAGTTTATTATTGCGCATTAAGAAATGACCACCTCCAACGTTTGGTTTATGTTTTATAAGCATTTTTAATTTTATTGCTTAAATCGCATTTTCTCGGCGAGCTGAGCACTTTTTCTGAATTGTGCCGCTCCCGTCACTCTGGTTAGGTTGGCATCGAAAAAAACGCTCTCGGGTGCTTTAGAGTGCCGAGTTATTCACTGCGCATGAAGAAATGACCACCTCCAACGTTTGGTTTATGTTTTATAAGCATTTTTAATTTTATTGCTTAAATCGCATTTTCTCGGCGAGCTGAGCACTTTTTCTGAATTGTGCCGCTCCCGTCACTCTGGTTAGGTTGGCATCGAAAAAAACGCTCTCGGGTGCTTTAGAGTGCCGAGTTTATCACTGCGCATGAAGAAATGACCACCTCCAACGTTTGGTTTATGTTTTATAAGCATTTTTAATTTTATTGCTTAAATCGCATTTTCTCGGCGAGCTGAGCGCTTTTTCTGAATTGTGCCGCTCCCGTCACTCTGGTTAGGTTGGCATCGAAAAAAACGCTCTCGGGTGCTTTAGAGTGCCGAGTTATTCACTGCGCATGAAGAAATGACCACCTCCAATGTTTGGTTTATGTTTAATAAGCATTTTTAATTTTATTGCTTAAATCGCATTTTCTCGGCGAGCTGAGCGCTTTTTCTGAATTGTGCCGCTCCCGTCACTCTGGTTAGGTTGGCATCGAAAAAAACGCTCTCGGGTGCTTTAGAGTGCCGAGTTATTCACTGCGCATGAAGAAATGACCACCTCCAACGTTTGGTTTATGTTTAATAAGCATTTTTAATTTTATTGCTTAAATCGCATTTTCTCGGCGAGCTGAGCACTTTTTCTGAATTGTGCCGCTCCCGTCACTCTGGTTAGGTTGGCATCGAAAAAAACGCTCTCGGGTGCTTTAGAGTAACGAGTTTATTACTGCGCATTAAGAAATGACCACCTCCAACGTTTGGTTTATGTTTTATAAGCATTTTTAATTTTATTGCTTAAATCGCATTTTCTCGGCGAGCTGAGCACTTTTTCTGAATTGTGCCGCTCCCGTCACTCTGGTTAGGTTGGCATCGAAAAAAACGCTCTCGGGTGCTTTAGAGTGCCGAGTTTATTACTGCGCATTAAGAAATGACCACCTCCAACGTTTGGTTTATGTTTTATAAGCATTTTTAATTTTATTGCTTAAATCGCATTTTCTCGGCGAGCTGAGCACTTTTTCTGAATTGTGCCGCTCCCGTCACTCTGGTTAGGTTGGCATCGAAAAAAACGCTCTCGGGTGCTTTAGAGTGCCGAGTTTATCACTGCGCATGAAGAAATGACCACCTCCAACGTTTGGTTTATGTTTAATAAGCATTTTTAATTTTATTGCTTAAATCGCATTTTCTCGGCGAGCTGAGCACTTTTTCTGAATTGTGCCGCTCCCGTCACTCTGGTTAGGTTGGCATCGAAAAAAACGCTCTCGGGTGCTTTAGAGTGCCGACTTTATCACTGCGCATGAAGAAATGACCACCTCCAACGTTTGGTTTATGTTTTATAAGCATTTTTAATTTTATTGCTTAAATCGCATTTTCTCGGCGAGCTGAGCACTTTTTCTGAATTGTGCCGCTCCCGTCACTCTGGTTAGGTTGGCATCGAAAAAAACGCTCACGGGTGCTTTAGAGTGCCGAGTTTATTACTGCGCATTAAGAAATGACCATCTCCAACGTTTGGTTTATGTTTTATAAGCATTTTTAATTTTATTGCTTAAATCGCATTTTCTCGGCGAGCTGAGCACTTTTTCTGAATTGTGCCGCTCCCGTCACTCTGGTTAGGTTGGCATCGAACAAAACGCTCTCGGGTGCTTTAGAGTGCCGAGTTATTCACTGCGCATGAAGAAATGACCACCTCCAACGTTTGGTTTATGTTTTATAAGCATTTTTAATTTTATTGCTTAAATCGCATTTTCTCGGCGAGCTGAGCGCTTTTTCTGAATTGTGCCGCTCCCGTCACTCTGGTTAGGTTGGCATCGAAAAAAACGCTCTCGGGTGCTTTAGAGTGCCGAGTTTATTACTGCGCATTAAGAAATGACCACCTCCAACGTTTGGTTTATGTTTTATAAGCATTTTTAATTTTATTGCTAAAATCGCATTTTCTCGGCGAGCTGAGCACTTTTTCTGAATTGTGCCGCTCCCGTCACTCTGGTTAGGTTGGCATCGAAAAAAACGCTCTCGGGTGCTTTAGAGTGCCGAGTTTATCACTGCGCATGAAGAAATGACCACCTCCAACGTTTGGTTTATGTTTTATAAGCATTTTTAATTTTATTGCTTAAATCGCATTTTCTCGGCGAGCTGAGCGCTTTTTCTGAATTGTGCCGCTCCCGTCACTCTGGTTAGGTTGGCATCGAAAAAAACGCTCTCGGGTGCTTTAGAGTGCCGAGTTTATCACTGCGCATGAAGAAATGACCACCTCCAACGTTTGGTTTATGTTTTATAAGCATTTTTAATTTTATTGCTTAAATCGCATTTTCTCGGCGAGCTGAGCACTTTTTCTGAATTGTGCCGCTCCCGTCACTCTGGTTAGGTTGGCATCGAAAAAAACGCTCTCGGGTGCTTTAGAGTGCCGAGTTTATCACTGCGCATGAAGAAATGACCACCTCCAACGTTTGGTTTATGTTTTATAAGCATTTTTAATTTTATTGCTTAAATCGCATTTTCTCGGCGAGCTGAGCGCTTTTTCTGAATTGTGCCTGTCCCGTCACTCTGGTTAGGTTGGCATCGAAAAAAACGCTATCGGGTGCTTTAGAGTGCCGAGTTATTCACTGCGCATGAAGAAATGACCACCTCCAACGTTTGGTTTATGTTTAATAAGCATTTTTAATTTTATTGCTTAAATCGCATTTTCTCGGCGAGCTGAGCGCTTTTTCTGAATTGTGCCGCTCCCGTCACTCTGGTTAGGTTGGCATCGAAAAAAACGCTCTCGGGTGCTTTAGAGTGCCGAGTTATTCACTGCGCATGAAGAAATGACAACCTCCAACGTTTGGTTTATGTTTAATAAGCATTTTTAATTTTATTGCTTAAATCGCATTTTCTCGGCGAGCTGAGCACTTTTTCTGAATTGTGCCGCTCCCGTCACTCTGGTTAGGTTGGCATCGAAAAAAACGCTCTCGGGTGCTTTAGAGTGCCGAGTTTATTACTGCGCATTAAGAAATGACCACCTCCAACGTTTGGTTTATGTTTTATAAGCATTTTTAATTTTATTGCTTAAATCGCATTTTCTCGGCGAGCTGAGCGCTTTTTCTGAATTGTGCCGCTCCCGTCACTCTGGTTAGGTTGGCATCGAAAAAAACGCTCTCGGGTGCTTTAGAGTGCCGAGTTTATTACTGCGCATTAAGAAATGACCACCTCCAACGTTTGGTTTATGTTTTATAAGCATTTTTAATTTTATTGCTTAAATCGCATTTTCTCGGCGAGCTGAGCACTTTTTCTGAATTGTGCCGTCCCGTCACTCTGGTTAGGTTGGCATCGAAAAAAACGCTCACGGGTGCTTTAGAGTGCCGAGTTTATTACTGCGCATTAAGAAATGACCACCTCCAACGTTTGGTTTATGTTTTATAAGCATTTTTAATTTTATTGATTAAATCGCATTTTCTCGGCGAGCTGAGCACTTTTTCTGAATTGTGCCGCTCCCGTCACTCTGGTTAGGTTGGCATCGAAAAAAACGCTCTCGGGTGCTTTAGAGTGCCGAGTTATTCACTGCGCATGGAGAAATGACCACCTCCAACGTTTGGTTTATGTTTTATAAGCATTTTTAATTTTATTGCTTAAATCGCATTTTCTCGGCGAGCTGAGCACTTTTTCTGAATTGTGCCGCTCCCGTCACTCTGGTTAGGTTGGCATCGAAAAAAACGCTCTCGGGTGCTTTAGAGTGCCGATTATCACTGCGCATGAAGAAATGACCACCTCCAACGTTTGGTTTATGTTTTATAAGCATTTTCAATTTTATTGCTTAAATCGCATTTTCTCGGCGAGCTGAGCGCTTTTTCTGAATTGTGCCGCTCCCGTCACTCTGGTTAGGTTGGCATCGAAAAAAACGCTCTCGGGTGCTTTAGAGTGCCGAGTTATTCACTGCGCATGAAGAAATGACCACCTCCAACGTTTGGTTTATGTTTAATAAGCATTTTTAATTTTATTGCTTAAATCGCATTTTCTCGGCGAGCTGAGCGCTTTTTCTGAATTGTGCCGCTCCCGTAACTCTGGTTAGGTTGGCATCGAAAAAAACGCTCTCGGGTGCTTTAGAGTGCCGAGTTTATCACTGCGCATGAAGAAATGACCACTTCCAACGTTTGGTTTATGTTTTATAAGCATTTTTAATTTTATTGCTTAAATCGCATTTTCTCGGCGAGCTGAGCGCTTTTTCTGAATTGTGCCGCTCCCGTCACTCTGGTTAGGTTGGCATCGAAAAAAACGCTCTCGGGTGCTTTAGAGTGCCGAGTTATTCACTGCGCATGAAGAAATGACCACCTCCAACGTTTGGTTTATGTTTAATAAGCATTTTTAATTTTATTGCTTAAATCGCATTTTCTCGGCGAGCTGAGCGCTTTTTCTGAATTGTGCCGCTCCCGTCACTCTGGTTAGGTTGGCATCGAAAAAAACGCTCTCGGGTGCTTTAGAGTGCCGAGTTATTCACTGCGCATGAAGAAATGACCACCTCCACCGTTTGGTTTATGTTTAATAAGCATTTTTAATTTTATTGCTTAAATCGCATTTTCTCGGCGAGCTGAGCACTTTTTCTGAATTGTGCCGCTCCCGTCATTCTGGTTAGGTTGGCATCGAAAAAAACGCTCTCGGGTGCTTTAGAGTGCCGAGTTTATTACTGCGCATTAAGAAATGACCACCTCCAACGTTTGGTTTATGTTTTATAAGCATTTTTAATTTTATTGCTTAAATCGCATTTTCTCGGCGAGCTGAGCGCTTTTTCTGAATTGTGCCGCTCCCGTCACTCTGGTTAGGTTGGCATCGAAAAAAACGCTCTCGGGTGCTTTAGAGTGCCGACTTTATCACTGCGCATGAAGAAATGACCACCTCCAACGTTTGGTTTATGTTTTATAAGCATTTTTAATTTTATTGCTTAAATCGCATTTTCTCGGCGAGCTGAGCACTTTTTCTGAATTGTGCCTCTCCCGTCACTTGGCATCGAAAAAAACGCTCTCGGGTGCTTTAGAGTGCCGAGTTATTCACTGCGCATGAAGAAATGACCACCTCCAACGTTTGGTTTATGTTTTATAAGCATTTTTAATTTTATTGCTTAAATCGCATTTTCTCGGCGAGCTGAGCGCTTTTTCTGAATTGTGCCGCTCCCGTCACTCTGGTTAGGTTGGCATCGAAAAAAACGCTCTCGGGTGCTTTAGAGTGCCGAGTTTATTACTGCGCATGAAGAAATGACCACCTCCAACGTTTGGTTTATGTTTAATAAGCATTTTTAATTTTATTGCTTAAATCGCATTTTCTCGGCGAGCTGAGCACTTTTTCTGAATTGTGCCGCTCCCGTCACTCTGGTTAGGTTGGCATCGAAAAAAACGCTCTCGGGTGCTTTAGAGTGCCGAGTTTATTACTGCGCATTAAGAAATGACCACCTCCAACGTTTGGTTTATGTTTTATAAGCATTTTTAATTTTATTGCTTAAATCGCATTTTCTCGGCGAGCTGAGCACTTTTTCTGAATTGTGCCGCTCCCGTCACTCTGGTTAGGTTGGCATCGAAAAAAACGCTCTCGGGTGCTTTAGAGTGCCGAGTTTATTACTGCGCATTAAGAAATGACCACCTCCAACGTTTGGTTTATGTTTTATAAGCATTTTTAATTTTATTGCTTAAATCGCATTTTCTCGGCGAGCTGAGCGCTTTTTCTGAATTGTGCCGCTCCCGTCACTCTGGTTAGGTTGGCATCGAAAAAAACGCTCTCGGGTGCTTTAGAGTGCCGAGTTATTCACTGCGCATGAAGAAATGACCACCTCCAACGTTTGGTTTATGTTTAATAAGCATTTTTAATTTTATTGCTTAAATCGCATTTTCTCGGCGAGCTGAGCACTTTTTCTGAATTGTGCCGCTCCCGTCACTCTGGTTAGGTTGGCATCGAAAAAAACGCTCTCGGGTGCTTTAGAGTGCCGAGTTTATTACTGCGCATTAAGAAATGACCACCTCCAACGTTTGGTTTATGTTTAATAAGCATTTTTAATTTTATTGCTTAAATCGCATTTTCTCGGCGAGCTGAGCGCTTTTTCTGAATTGTGCCGCTCCCGTCACTCTGGTTAGGTTGGCATCGAAAAAAACGCTCTCGGGTGCTTTAGAGTGCCGAGTTATTCACTGCGCATGAAGAAATGACCACCTCCAACGTTTGGTTTATGTTTAATAAGCATTTTTAATTTTATTGCTTAAATCGCATTTTCTCGGCGAGCTGAGCACTTTTTCTGAATTGTGCCGCTCCCGTCACTCTGGTTAGGTTGGCATCGAAAAAAACGCTCTCGGGTGTTTTAGAGTGCCGAGTTTATTACTGCGCATTAGGAAATGACCACCTCCAACGTTTGGTTTATGTTTTATAAGCATTTTTAATTTTATTGCTTAAATCGCATTTTCTCGGCGAGCTGAGCGCTTTTTCTGAATTGTGCCGCTCCCGTCACTCTGGTTAGGTTGGCATCGAAAAAAACGCTCTCGGGTGCTTTAGAGTGCCGAGTTTATTACTGCGCATTAAGAAATGACCACCTCCAACGTTTGGTTTATGTTTTATAAGCATTTTTAATTTTATTGCTTAAATCGCATTTTCTCGGCGAGCTGAGCACTTTTTCTGAATTGTGCCGCTCCCGTCACTCTGGTTAGGTTGGCATCGAAAAAAACGCTCTCGGGTGCTTTAGAGTGCCGAGTTTATTACTGCGCATTGAGAAATGACCACCTCCAACGTTTGGTTTATGTTTTATAAGCATTTTTAATTTTATTGCTTAAATCGCATTTTCTCGGCGAGCTGAGCACTTTTTCTGAATTGTGCCGCTCCCGTCACTCTGGTTAGGTTGGCATCGAAAAAAACGCTCTCGGGTGCTTTAGAGTGCCGAGTTTATTACTGCGCATTAAGAAATGACCACCTCCAACGTTTGGTTTATGTTTTATAAGCATTTTTAATTTTATTGCTTAAATCGCATTTTCTCGGCGAGCTGAGCGCTTTTTCTGAATTGTGCCGCTCCCGTCACTCTGGTTAGGTTGGCATCGAAAAAAACGCTCTCGGGTGCTTTAGAGTGCCGAGTTTATCACTGCGCATGAAGAAATGACCACCTCCAACGTTTGGTTTATGTTTTATAAGCATTTTTAATTTTATTGCTTAAATCGCATTTTCTCGGCGAGCTGAGCGCTTTTTCTGAATTGTGCCGCTCCCGTAACTCTGGTTAGGTTGGCATCGAAAAAAACGCTCTCGGGTGCTTTAGAGTGCCGAGTTTATCACTGCGCATGAAGAAATGACCACTTCCAACGTTTGGTTTATGTTTTATAAGCATTTTTAATTTTATTGCTTAAATCGCATTTTCTCGGCGAGCTGAGCACTTTTTCCGAATTGTGCCGCTCCCGTCACTCTGGTTAGGTTGGCATCGAAAAAAACGCTCTCGGGTGCTCTAGAGTGCCGAGTTTATTACTGCGCATTAAGAAATGACCACCTCCAACGTTTGGTTTATGTTTTATAAGCATTTTTAATTTTATTGCTTAAATCGCATTTTCTCGGCGAGCTGAGCGCTTTTTCTGAATTGTGCCGCTCCCGTCACTCTGGTTAGGTTGGCATCGAAAAAAACGCTCTCGGGTGCTTTAGAGTGCCGAGTTATTCACTGCGCATGAAGAAATGACAACCTCCAACGTTTGGTTTATGTTTAATAAGCATTTTTAATTTTATTGCTTAAATCGCATTTTCTCGGCGAGCTGAGCACTTTTTCTGAATTGTGCCGCTCCCGTCACTCTGGTTAGGTTGGCATCGAAAAAAACGCTCTCGGGTGCTTTAGAGTGCCGAGTTTATTACTGCGCATTAAGAAATGACCACCTCCAACGTTTGGTTTATGTTTTATAAGCATTTTTAATTTTATTGCTTAAATCGCATTTTCTCGGCGAGCTGAGCGCTTTTTCTGAATTGTGCCGCTCCCGTCACTCTGGTTAGGTTGGCATCGAAAAAAACGCTCTCGGGTGCTTTAGAGTGCCGAGTTTATTACTGCGCATTAAGAAATGACCACCTCCAACGTTTGGTTTATGTTTTATAAGCATTTTTAATTTTATTGCTTAAATCGCATTTTCTCGGCGAGCTGAGCACTTTTTCTGAATTGTGCCGTCCCGTCACTCTGGTTAGGTTGGCATCGAAAAAAACGCTCACGGGTGCTTTAGAGTGCCGAGTTTATTACTGCGCATTAAGAAATGACCACCTCCAACGTTTGGTTTATGTTTTATAAGCATTTTTAATTTTATTGATTAAATCGCATTTTCTCGGCGAGCTGAGCACTTTTTCTGAATTGTGCCGCTCCCGTCACTCTGGTTAGGTTGGCATCGAAAAAAACGCTCTCGGGTGCTTTAGAGTGCCGAGTTATTCACTGCGCATGGAGAAATGACCACCTCCAACGTTTGGTTTATGTTTTATAAGCATTTTTAATTTTATTGCTTAAATCGCATTTTCTCGGCGAGCTGAGCACTTTTTCTGAATTGTGCCGCTCCCGTCACTCTGGTTAGGTTGGCATCGAAAAAAACGCTCTCGGGTGCTTTAGAGTGCCGATTATCACTGCGCATGAAGAAATGACCACCTCCAACGTTTGGTTTATGTTTTATAAGCATTTTCAATTTTATTGCTTAAATCGCATTTTCTCGGCGAGCTGAGCGCTTTTTCTGAATTGTGCCGCTCCCGTCACTCTGGTTAGGTTGGCATCGAAAAAAACGCTCTCGGGTGCTTTAGAGTGCCGAGTTATTCACTGCGCATGAAGAAATGACCACCTCCAACGTTTGGTTTATGTTTAATAAGCATTTTTAATTTTATTGCTTAAATCGCATTTTCTCGGCGAGCTGAGCGCTTTTTCTGAATTGTGCCGCTCCCGTAACTCTGGTTAGGTTGGCATCGAAAAAAACGCTCTCGGGTGCTTTAGAGTGCCGAGTTTATCACTGCGCATGAAGAAATGACCACTTCCAACGTTTGGTTTATGTTTTATAAGCATTTTTAATTTTATTGCTTAAATCGCATTTTCTCGGCGAGCTGAGCGCTTTTTCTGAATTGTGCCGCTCCCGTCACTCTGGTTAGGTTGGCATCGAAAAAAACGCTCTCGGGTGCTTTAGAGTGCCGAGTTATTCACTGCGCATGAAGAAATGACCACCTCCAACGTTTGGTTTATGTTTAATAAGCATTTTTAATTTTATTGCTTAAATCGCATTTTCTCGGCGAGCTGAGCGCTTTTTCTGAATTGTGCCGCTCCCGTCACTCTGGTTAGGTTGGCATCGAAAAAAACGCTCTCGGGTGCTTTAGAGTGCCGAGTTATTCACTGCGCATGAAGAAATGACCACCTCCACCGTTTGGTTTATGTTTAATAAGCATTTTTAATTTTATTGCTTAAATCGCATTTTCTCGGCGAGCTGAGCACTTTTTCTGAATTGTGCCGCTCCCGTCATTCTGGTTAGGTTGGCATCGAAAAAAACGCTCTCGGGTGCTTTAGAGTGCCGAGTTTATTACTGCGCATTAAGAAATGACCACCTCCAACGTTTGGTTTATGTTTTATAAGCATTTTTAATTTTATTGCTTAAATCGCATTTTCTCGGCGAGCTGAGCGCTTTTTCTGAATTGTGCCGCTCCCGTCACTCTGGTTAGGTTGGCATCGAAAAAAACGCTCTCGGGTGCTTTAGAGTGCCGACTTTATCACTGCGCATGAAGAAATGACCACCTCCAACGTTTGGTTTATGTTTTATAAGCATTTTTAATTTTATTGCTTAAATCGCATTTTCTCGGCGAGCTGAGCACTTTTTCTGAATTGTGCCTCTCCCGTCACTTGGCATCGAAAAAAACGCTCTCGGGTGCTTTAGAGTGCCGAGTTATTCACTGCGCATGAAGAAATGACCACCTCCAACGTTTGGTTTATGTTTTATAAGCATTTTTAATTTTATTGCTTAAATCGCATTTTCTCGGCGAGCTGAGCGCTTTTTCTGAATTGTGCCGCTCCCGTCACTCTGGTTAGGTTGGCATCGAAAAAAACGCTCTCGGGTGCTTTAGAGTGCCGAGTTTATTACTGCGCATGAAGAAATGACCACCTCCAACGTTTGGTTTATGTTTAATAAGCATTTTTAATTTTATTGCTTAAATCGCATTTTCTCGGCGAGCTGAGCACTTTTTCTGAATTGTGCCGCTCCCGTCACTCTGGTTAGGTTGGCATCGAAAAAAACGCTCTCGGGTGCTTTAGAGTGCCGAGTTTATTACTGCGCATTAAGAAATGACCACCTCCAACGTTTGGTTTATGTTTTATAAGCATTTTTAATTTTATTGCTTAAATCGCATTTTCTCGGCGAGCTGAGCACTTTTTCTGAATTGTGCCGCTCCCGTCACTCTGGTTAGGTTGGCATCGAAAAAAACGCTCTCGGGTGCTTTAGAGTGCCGAGTTTATTACTGCGCATTAAGAAATGACCACCTCCAACGTTTGGTTTATGTTTTATAAGCATTTTTAATTTTATTGCTTAAATCGCATTTTCTCGGCGAGCTGAGCGCTTTTTCTGAATTGTGCCGCTCCCGTCACTCTGGTTAGGTTGGCATCGAAAAAAACGCTCTCGGGTGCTTTAGAGTGCCGAGTTATTCACTGCGCATGAAGAAATGACCACCTCCAACGTTTGGTTTATGTTTAATAAGCATTTTTAATTTTATTGCTTAAATCGCATTTTCTCGGCGAGCTGAGCACTTTTTCTGAATTGTGCCGCTCCCGTCACTCTGGTTAGGTTGGCATCGAAAAAAACGCTCTCGGGTGCTTTAGAGTGCCGAGTTTATTACTGCGCATTAAGAAATGACCACCTCCAACGTTTGGTTTATGTTTAATAAGCATTTTTAATTTTATTGCTTAAATCGCATTTTCTCGGCGAGCTGAGCGCTTTTTCTGAATTGTGCCGCTCCCGTCACTCTGGTTAGGTTGGCATCGAAAAAAACGCTCTCGGGTGCTTTAGAGTGCCGAGTTATTCACTGCGCATGAAGAAATGACCACCTCCAACGTTTGGTTTATGTTTAATAAGCATTTTTAATTTTATTGCTTAAATCGCATTTTCTCGGCGAGCTGAGCACTTTTTCTGAATTGTGCCGCTCCCGTCACTCTGGTTAGGTTGGCATCGAAAAAAACGCTCTCGGGTGTTTTAGAGTGCCGAGTTTATTACTGCGCATTAGGAAATGACCACCTCCAACGTTTGGTTTATGTTTTATAAGCATTTTTAATTTTATTGCTTAAATCGCATTTTCTCGGCGAGCTGAGCGCTTTTTCTGAATTGTGCCGCTCCCGTCACTCTGGTTAGGTTGGCATCGAAAAAAACGCTCTCGGGTGCTTTAGAGTGCCGAGTTTATTACTGCGCATTAAGAAATGACCACCTCCAACGTTTGGTTTATGTTTTATAAGCATTTTTAATTTTATTGCTTAAATCGCATTTTCTCGGCGAGCTGAGCACTTTTTCTGAATTGTGCCGCTCCCGTCACTCTGGTTAGGTTGGCATCGAAAAAAACGCTCTCGGGTGCTTTAGAGTGCCGAGTTTATTACTGCGCATTGAGAAATGACCACCTCCAACGTTTGGTTTATGTTTTATAAGCATTTTTAATTTTATTGCTTAAATCGCATTTTCTCGGCGAGCTGAGCACTTTTTCTGAATTGTGCCGCTCCCGTCACTCTGGTTAGGTTGGCATCGAAAAAAACGCTCTCGGGTGCTTTAGAGTGCCGAGTTTATTACTGCGCATTAAGAAATGACCACCTCCAACGTTTGGTTTATGTTTTATAAGCATTTTTAATTTTATTGCTTAAATCGCATTTTCTCGGCGAGCTGAGCGCTTTTTCTGAATTGTGCCGCTCCCGTCACTCTGGTTAGGTTGGCATCGAAAAAAACGCTCTCGGGTGCTTTAGAGTGCCGAGTTTATCACTGCGCATGAAGAAATGACCACCTCCAACGTTTGGTTTATGTTTTATAAGCATTTTTAATTTTATTGCTTAAATCGCATTTTCTCGGCGAGCTGAGCGCTTTTTCTGAATTGTGCCGCTCCCGTAACTCTGGTTAGGTTGGCATCGAAAAAAACGCTCTCGGGTGCTTTAGAGTGCCGAGTTTATCACTGCGCATGAAGAAATGACCACTTCCAACGTTTGGTTTATGTTTTATAAGCATTTTTAATTTTATTGCTTAAATCGCATTTTCTCGGCGAGCTGAGCACTTTTTCCGAATTGTGCCGCTCCCGTCACTCTGGTTAGGTTGGCATCGAAAAAAACGCTCTCGGGTGCTCTAGAGTGCCGAGTTTATTACTGCGCATTAAGAAATGACCACCTCCAACGTTTGGTTTATGTTTTATAAGCATTTTTAATTTTATTGCTTAAATCGCATTTTCTCGGCGAGCTGAGCGCTTTTTCTGAATTGTGCCGCTCCCGTCACTCTGGTTAGGTTGGCATCGAAAAAAACGCTCTCGGGTGCTTTAGAGTGCCGAGTTATTCACTGCGCATGAAGAAATGACAACCTCCAACGTTTGGTTTATGTTTAATAAGCATTTTTAATTTTATTGCTTAAATCGCATTTTCTCGGCGAGCTGAGCACTTTTTCTGAATTGTGCCGCTCCCGTCACTCTGGTTAGGTTGGCATCGAAAAAAACGCTCTCGGGTGCTTTAGAGTGCCGAGTTTATTACTGCGCATTAAGAAATGACCACCTCCAACGTTTGGTTTATGTTTTATAAGCATTTTTAATTTTATTGCTTAAATCGCATTTTCTCGGCGAGCTGAGCGCTTTTTCTGAATTGTGCCGCTCCCGTCACTCTGGTTAGGTTGGCATCGAAAAAAACGCTCTCGGGTGCTTTAGAGTGCCGAGTTTATTACTGCGCATTAAGAAATGACCACCTCCAACGTTTGGTTTATGTTTTATAAGCATTTTTAATTTTATTGCTTAAATCGCATTTTCTCGGCGAGCTGAGCACTTTTTCTGAATTGTGCCGTCCCGTCACTCTGGTTAGGTTGGCATCGAAAAAAACGCTCACGGGTGCTTTAGAGTGCCGAGTTTATTACTGCGCATTAAGAAATGACCACCTCCAACGTTTGGTTTATGTTTTATAAGCATTTTTAATTTTATTGATTAAATCGCATTTTCTCGGCGAGCTGAGCACTTTTTCTGAATTGTGCCGCTCCCGTCACTCTGGTTAGGTTGGCATCGAAAAAAACGCTCTCGGGTGCTTTAGAGTGCCGAGTTATTCACTGCGCATGGAGAAATGACCACCTCCAACGTTTGGTTTATGTTTTATAAGCATTTTTAATTTTATTGCTTAAATCGCATTTTCTCGGCGAGCTGAGCACTTTTTCTGAATTGTGCCGCTCCCGTCACTCTGGTTAGGTTGGCATCGAAAAAAACGCTCTCGGGTGCTTTAGAGTGCCGATTATCACTGCGCATGAAGAAATGACCACCTCCAACGTTTGGTTTATGTTTTATAAGCATTTTCAATTTTATTGCTTAAATCGCATTTTCTCGGCGAGCTGAGCGCTTTTTCTGAATTGTGCCGCTCCCGTCACTCTGGTTAGGTTGGCATCGAAAAAAACGCTCTCGGGTGCTTTAGAGTGCCGAGTTATTCACTGCGCATGAAGAAATGACCACCTCCAACGTTTGGTTTATGTTTAATAAGCATTTTTAATTTTATTGCTTAAATCGCATTTTCTCGGCGAGCTGAGCGCTTTTTCTGAATTGTGCCGCTCCCGTAACTCTGGTTAGGTTGGCATCGAAAAAAACGCTCTCGGGTGCTTTAGAGTGCCGAGTTTATTACTGCGCATTAAGAAATGACCACCTCCAACGTTTGGTTTATGTTTTATAAGCATTTTTAATTTTATTGCTTAAATCGCATTTTCTCGGCGAGCTGAGCACTTTTTCTGAATTGTGCCGCTCCCGTCACTCTGGTTAGGTTGGCATCGAAAAAAACGCTCTCGGGTGCTTTAGAGTGCCGAGTTTATTACTGCGCATTAAGAAATGACCACCTCCAACGTTTGGTTTATGTTTTATAAGCATTTTTAATTTTATTGCTTAAATCGCATTTTCTCGGCGAGCTGAGCGCTTTTTCTGAATTGTGCCGCTCCCGTCACTCTGGTTAGGTTGGCATCGAAAAAAACGCTCTCGGGTGCTTTAGAGTGCCGAGTTATTCACTGCGCATGAAGAAATGACCACCTCCAACGTTTGGTTTATGTTTAATAAGCATTTTTAATTTTATTGCTTAAATCGCATTTTCTCGGCGAGCTGAGCACTTTTTCTGAATTGTGCCGCTCCCGTCACTCTGGTTAGGTTGGCATCGAAAAAAACGCTCTCGGGTGCTTTAGAGTGCCGAGTTTATTACTGCGCATTAAGAAATGACCACCTCCAACGTTTGGTTTATGTTTAATAAGCATTTTTAATTTTATTGCTTAAATCGCATTTTCTCGGCGAGCTGAGCGCTTTTTCTGAATTGTGCCGCTCCCGTCACTCTGGTTAGGTTGGCATCGAAAAAAACGCTCTCGGGTGCTTTAGAGTGCCGAGTTATTCACTGCGCATGAAGAAATGACCACCTCCAACGTTTGGTTTATGTTTAATAAGCATTTTTAATTTTATTGCTTAAATCGCATTTTCTCGGCGAGCTGAGCACTTTTTCTGAATTGTGCCGCTCCCGTCACTCTGGTTAGGTTGGCATCGAAAAAAACGCTCTCGGGTGCTTTAGAGTGCCGAGTTATTCACTGCGCATGAAGAAATGACAACCTCCAACGTTTGGTTTATGTTTAATAAGCATTTTTAATTTTATTGCTTAAATCGCATTTTCTCGGCGAGCTGAGCACTTTTTCTGAATTGTGCCGCTCCCGTCACTCTGGTTAGGTTGGCATCGAAAAAAACGCTCTCGGGTGCTTTAGAGTGCCGAGTTTATTACTGCGCATTAAGAAATGACCACCTCCAACGTTTGGTTTATGTTTTATAAGCATTTTTAATTTTATTGCTTAAATCGCATTTTCTCGGCGAGCTGAGCGCTTTTTCTGAATTGTGCCGCTCCCGTCACTCTGGTTAGGTTGGCATCGAAAAAAACGCTCTCGGGTGCTTTAGAGTGCCGAGTTTATTACTGCGCATTAAGAAATGACCACCTCCAACGTTTGGTTTATGTTTTATAAGCATTTTTAATTTTATTGCTTAAATCGCATTTTCTCGGCGAGCTGAGCACTTTTTCTGAATTGTGCCGTCCCGTCACTCTGGTTAGGTTGGCATCGAAAAAAACGCTCACGGGTGCTTTAGAGTGCCGAGTTTATTACTGCGCATTAAGAAATGACCACCTCCAACGTTTGGTTTATGTTTTATAAGCATTTTTAATTTTATTGATTAAATCGCATTTTCTCGGCGAGCTGAGCACTTTTTCTGAATTGTGCCGCTCCCGTCACTCTGGTTAGGTTGGCATCGAAAAAAACGCTCTCGGGTGCTTTAGAGTGCCGAGTTATTCACTGCGCATGGAGAAATGACCACCTCCAACGTTTGGTTTATGTTTTATAAGCATTTTTAATTTTATTGCTTAAATCGCATTTTCTCGGCGAGCTGAGCACTTTTTCTGAATTGTGCCGCTCCCGTCACTCTGGTTAGGTTGGCATCGAAAAAAACGCTCTCGGGTGCTTTAGAGTGCCGATTATCACTGCGCATGAAGAAATGACCACCTCCAACGTTTGGTTTATGTTTTATAAGCATTTTCAATTTTATTGCTTAAATCGCATTTTCTCGGCGAGCTGAGCGCTTTTTCTGAATTGTGCCGCTCCCGTCACTCTGGTTAGGTTGGCATCGAAAAAAACGCTCTCGGGTGCTTTAGAGTGCCGAGTTATTCACTGCGCATGAAGAAATGACCACCTCCAACGTTTGGTTTATGTTTAATAAGCATTTTTAATTTTATTGCTTAAATCGCATTTTCTCGGCGAGCTGAGCGCTTTTTCTGAATTGTGCCGCTCCCGTAACTCTGGTTAGGTTGGCATCGAAAAAAACGCTCTCGGGTGCTTTAGAGTGCCGAGTTTATTACTGCGCATTAAGAAATGACCACCTCCAACGTTTGGTTTATGTTTTATAAGCATTTTTAATTTTATTGCTTAAATCGCATTTTCTCAGCGAGCTGAGCACTTTTTCTGAATTGTGCCGCTCCCGTCACTCTGGTTAGGTTGGCATCGAAAAAAACGCTCTCGGGTGCTTTAGAGTGCCGAGTTTATTACTGCGCATTAAGAAATGACCACCTCCAACGTTTGGTTTATGTTTTATAAGCATTTTTAATTTTATTGCTTAAATCGCATTTTCTCGGCGAGCTGAGCGCTTTTTCTGAATTGTGCCGCTCCCGTCACTCTGGTTAGGTTGGCATCGAAAAAAACGCTCTCGGGTGCTTTAGAGTGCCGAGTTATTCACTGCGCATGAAGAAATGACCACCTCCAACGTTTGGTTTATGTTTAATAAGCATTTTTAATTTTATTGCTTAAATCGCATTTTCTCGGCGAGCTGAGCACTTTTTCTGAATTGTGCCGCTCCCGTCACTCTGGTTAGGTTGGCATCGAAAAAAACGCTCTCGGGTGCTTTAGAGTGCCGAGTTTATTACTGCGCATTAAGAAATGACCACCTCCAACGTTTGGTTTATGTTTAATAAGCATTTTTAATTTTATTGCTTAAATCGCATTTTCTCGGCGAGCTGAGCGCTTTTTCTGAATTGTGCCGCTCCCGTCACTCTGGTTAGGTTGGCATCGAAAAAAACGCTCTCGGGTGCTTTAGAGTGCCGAGTTATTCACTGCGCATGAAGAAATGACCACCTCCAACGTTTGGTTTATGTTTAATAAGCATTTTTAATTTTATTGCTTAAATCGCATTTTCTCGGCGAGCTGAGCACTTTTTCTGAATTGTGCCGCTCCCGTCACTCTGGTTAGGTTGGCATCGAAAAAAACGCTCTCGGGTGTTTTAGAGTGCCGAGTTTATTACTGCGCATTAGGAAATGACCACCTCCAACGTTTGGTTTATGTTTTATAAGCATTTTTAATTTTATTGCTTAAATCGCATTTTCTCGGCGAGCTGAGCGCTTTTTCTGAATTGTGCCGCTCCCGTCACTCTGGTTAGGTTGGCATCGAAAAAAACGCTCTCGGGTGCTTTAGAGTGCCGAGTTTATTACTGCGCATTAAGAAATGACCACCTCCAACGTTTGGTTTATGTTTTATAAGCATTTTTAATTTTATTGCTTAAATCGCATTTTCTCGGCGAGCTGACTACTTTTTCTGAATTGTGCCGCTCCCGTCACTCTGGTTAGGTTGGCATCGAAAAAAACGCTCTCGGGTGCTTTAGAGTGCCGAGTTTATTACTGCGCATTGAGAAATGACCACCTCCAACGTTTGGTTTATGTTTTATAAGCATTTTTAATTTTATTGCTTAAATCGCATTTTCTCGGCGAGCTGAGCACTTTTTCTGAATTGTGCCGCTCCCGTCACTCTGGTTAGGTTGGCATCGAAAAAAACGCTCTCGGGTGCTTTAGAGTGCCGAGTTTATTACTGCGCATTAGGAAATGACCACCTCCAACGTTTGGTTTATGTTTTATAAGCATTTTTAATTTTATTGCTTAAATCGCATTTTCTCGGCGAGCTGAGCGCTTTTTCTGAATTGTGCCGCTCCCGTCACTCTGGTTAGGTTGGCATCGAAAAAAACGCTCTCGGGTGCTTTAGAGTGCCGAGTTTATCACTGCGCATGAAGAAATGACCACCTCCAACGTTTGGTTTATGTTTTATAAGCATTTTTAATTTTATTGCTTAAATCGCATTTTCTCGGCGAGCTGAGCGCTTTTTCTGAATTGTGCCGCTCCCGTAACTCTGGTTAGGTTGGCATCGAAAAAAACGCTCTCGGGTGCTTTAGAGTGCCGAGTTTATCACTGCGCATGAAGAAATGACCACTTCCAACGTTTGGTTTATGTTTTATAAGCATTTTTAATTTTATTGCTTAAATCGCATTTTCTCGGCGAGCTGAGCACTTTTTCTGAATTGTGCCGCTCCCGTCACTCTGGTTAGGTTGGCATCGAAAAAAACGCTCTCGGGTGCTCTAGAGTGCCGAGTTTATTACTGCGCATTAAGAAATGACCACCTCCAACGTTTGGTTTATGTTTTATAAGCATTTTTAATTTTATTGCTTAAATCGCATTTTCTCGGCGAGCTGAGCACTTTTTCTGAATTGTGCCGCTCCCGTCACTCTGGTTAGGTTGGCATCGAAAAAAACGCTCTCGGGTGCTTTAGAGTGCCGAGTTTATTACTGCGCATTAAGAAATGACCACCTCCAACGTTTGGTTTATGTTTTATAAGCATTTTTAATTTTATTGCTTAAATCGCATTTTCTCGGCGAGCTGAGCACTTTTTCTGAATTGTGCCGCTCCCGTCACTCTGGTTAGGTTGGCATCGAAAAAAACGCTCTCGGGTGCTTTAGAGTGCCGAGTTATTCACTGCGCATGAAGAAATGACCACCTCCAACGTTTGGTTTATGTTTTATAAGCATTTTTAATTTTATTGCTTAAATCGCATTTTCTCGGCGAGCTGAGCACTTTTTCTGAATTGTGCCGTCCCGTCACTCTGGTTAGGTTGGCATCGAAAAAAACGCTCACGGGTGCTTTAGAGTGCCGAGTTTATTACTGCGCATTAAGAAATGACCACCTCCAACGTTTGGTTTATGTTTTATAAGCATTTTTAATTTTATTGATTAAATCGCATTTTCTCGGCGAGCTGAGCACTTTTTCTGAATTGTGCCGCTCCCGTCACTCTGGTTAGGTTGGCATCGAAAAAAACGCTCTCGGGTGCTTTAGAGTGCCGAGTTATTCACTGCGCATGGAGAAATGACCACCTCCAACGTTTGGTTTATGTTTTATAAGCATTTTTAATTTTATTGCTTAAATCGCATTTTCTCGGCGAGCTGAGCACTTTTTCTGAATTGTGCCGCTCCCGTCACTCTGGTTAGGTTGGCATCGAAAAAAACGCTCTCGGGTGCTTTAGAGTGCCGATTATCACTGCGCATGAAGAAATGACCACCTCCAACGTTTGGTTTATGTTTTATAAGCATTTTCAATTTTATTGCTTAAATCGCATTTTCTCGGCGAGCTGAGCGCTTTTTCTGAATTGTGCCGCTCCCGTCACTCTGGTTAGGTTGGCATCGAAAAAAACGCTCTCGGGTGCTTTAGAGTGCCGAGTTATTCACTGCGCATGAAGAAATGACCACCTCCAACGTTTGGTTTATGTTTAATAAGCATTTTTAATTTTATTGCTTAAATCGCATTTTCTCGGCGAGCTGAGCGCTTTTTCTGAATTGTGCCGCTCCCGTAACTCTGGTTAGGTTGGCATCGAAAAAAACGCTCTCGGGTGCTTTAGAGTGCCGAGTTTATCACTGCGCATGAAGAAATGACCACTTCCAACGTTTGGTTTATGTTTTATAAGCATTTTTAATTTTATTGCTTAAATCGCATTTTCTCGGCGAGCTGAGCGCTTTTTCTGAATTGTGCCGCTCCCGTCACTCTGGTTAGGTTGGCATCGAAAAAAACGCTCTCGGGTGCTTTAGAGTGCCGAGTTATTCACTGCGCATGAAGAAATGACCACCTCCAACGTTTGGTTTATGTTTAATAAGCATTTTTAATTTTATTGCTTAAATCGCATTTTCTCGGCGAGCTGAGCGCTTTTTCTGAATTGTGCCGCTCCCGTCACTCTGGTTAGGTTGGCATCGAAAAAAACGCTCTCGGGTGCTTTAGAGTGCCGAGTTATTCACTGCGCATGAAGAAATGACCACCTCCACCGTTTGGTTTATGTTTAATAAGCATTTTTAATTTTATTGCTTAAATCGCATTTTCTCGGCGAGCTGAGCACTTTTTCTGAATTGTGCCGCTCCCGTCATTCTGGTTAGGTTGGCATCGAAAAAAACGCTCTCGGGTGCTTTAGAGTGCCGAGTTTATTACTGCGCATTAAGAAATGACCACCTCCAACGTTTGGTTTATGTTTTATAAGCATTTTTAATTTTATTGCTTAAATCGCATTTTCTCGGCGAGCTGAGCGCTTTTTCTGAATTGTGCCGCTCCCGTCACTCTGGTTAGGTTGGCATCGAAAAAAACGCTCTCGGGTGCTTTAGAGTGCCGACTTTATCACTGCGCATGAAGAAATGACCACCTCCAACGTTTGGTTTATGTTTTATAAGCATTTTTAATTTTATTGCTTAAATCGCATTTTCTCGGCGAGCTGAGCACTTTTTCTGAATTGTGCCTCTCCCGTCACTTGGCATCGAAAAAAACGCTCTCGGGTGCTTTAGAGTGCCGAGTTATTCACTGCGCATGAAGAAATGACCACCTCCAACGTTTGGTTTATGTTTTATAAGCATTTTTAATTTTATTGCTTAAATCGCATTTTCTCGGCGAGCTGAGCGCTTTTTCTGAATTGTGCCGCTCCCGTCACTCTGGTTAGGTTGGCATCGAAAAAAACGCTCTCGGGTGCTTTAGAGTGCCGAGTTTATTACTGCGCATGAAGAAATGACCACCTCCAACGTTTGGTTTATGTTTAATAAGCATTTTTAATTTTATTGCTTAAATCGCATTTTCTCGGCGAGCTGAGCACTTTTTCTGAATTGTGCCGCTCCCGTCACTCTGGTTAGGTTGGCATCGAAAAAAACGCTCTCGGGTGCTTTAGAGTGCCGAGTTTATTACTGCGCATTAAGAAATGACCACCTCCAACGTTTGGTTTATGTTTTATAAGCATTTTTAATTTTATTGCTTAAATCGCATTTTCTCGGCGAGCTGAGCACTTTTTCTGAATTGTGCCGCTCCCGTCACTCTGGTTAGGTTGGCATCGAAAAAAACGCTCTCGGGTGCTTTAGAGTGCCGAGTTTATTACTGCGCATTAAGAAATGACCACCTCCAACGTTTGGTTTATGTTTTATAAGCATTTTTAATTTTATTGCTTAAATCGCATTTTCTCGGCGAGCTGAGCGCTTTTTCTGAATTGTGCCGCTCCCGTCACTCTGGTTAGGTTGGCATCGAAAAAAACGCTCTCGGGTGCTTTAGAGTGCCGAGTTATTCACTGCGCATGAAGAAATGACCACCTCCAACGTTTGGTTTATGTTTAATAAGCATTTTTAATTTTATTGCTTAAATCGCATTTTCTCGGCGAGCTGAGCACTTTTTCTGAATTGTGCCGCTCCCGTCACTCTGGTTAGGTTGGCATCGAAAAAAACGCTCTCGGGTGCTTTAGAGTGCCGAGTTTATTACTGCGCATTAAGAAATGACCACCTCCAACGTTTGGTTTATGTTTTATAAGCATTTTTAATTTTATTGCTTAAATCGCATTTTCTCGGCGAGCTGAGCGCTTTTTCTGAATTGTGCCGCTCCCGTCACTCTGGTTAGGTTGGCATCGAAAAAAACGCTCTCGGGTGCTTTAGAGTGCCGAGTTATTCACTGCGCATGAAGAAATGACCACCTCCAACGTTTGGTTTATGTTTAATAAGCATTTTTAATTTTATTGCTTAAATCGCATTTTCTCGGCGAGCTGAGCACTTTTTCTGAATTGTGCCGCTCCCGTCACTCTGGTTAGGTTGGCATCGAAAAAAACGCTCTCGGGTGCTTTAGAGTGCCGAGTTTATTACTGCGCATTAAGAAATGACCACCTCCAACGTTTGGTTTATGTTTTATAAGCATTTTTAATTTTATTGCTTAAATCGCATTTTCTCGGCGAGCTGAGCACTTTTTCTGAATTGTGCCGCTCCCGTCACTCTGGTTAGGTTGGCATCGAAAAAAACGCTCTCGGGTGCTTTAGAGTGCCGAGTTTATCACTGCGCATGAAGAAATGACCACCTCCAACGTTTGGTTTATGTTTAATAAGCATTTTTAATTTTATTGCTTAAATCGCATTTTCTCGGCGAGCTGAGCACTTTTTCTGAATTGTGCCGCTCCCGTCACTGGTTAGGTTGGCATCGAAAAAAACGCTCTCGGGTGCTTTAGAGTGCCGACTTTATCACTGCGCATGAAGAAATGACCACCTCCAACGTTTGGTTTATGTTTTATAAGCATTTTTAATTTTATTGCTTAAATCGCATTTTCTCGGCGAGCTGAGCACTTTTTCTGAATTGTGCCGCTCCCGTCACTTGGCATCGAAAAAAACGCTCTCGGGTGCTTTAGAGTGCCGAGTTATTCACTGCGCATGAAGAAATGACCACCTCCAACGTTTGGTTTATGTTTTATAAGCATTTTTAATTTTATTGCTTAAATCGCATTTTCTCGGCGAGCTGAGCGCTTTTTCTGAATTGTGCCGCTCCCGTCACTCTGGTTAGGTTGGCATCGAAAAAAACGCTCTCGGGTGCTTTAGAGTGCCGAGTTTATTACTGCGCATTAAGAAATGACCACCTCCAACGTTTGGTTTATGTTTTATAAGCATTTTTAATTTTATTGCCTAAATCGCATTTTCTCGGCGAGCTGAGCACTTTTTCTGAATTGTGCCGCTCCCGTCACTCTGGTTAGGTTGGCATCGAAAAAAACGCTCTCGGGTGCTTTAGAGTGCCGAGTTTATTACTGCGCATTAAGAAATGACCACCTCCAACGTTTGGTTTATGTTTTATAAGCATTTTTAATTTTATTGCTTAAATCGCATTTTCTCGGCGAGCTGAGCACTTTTTCTGAATTGTGCCGCTCCCGTCACTCTGGTTAGGTTGGCATCGAAAAAAACGCTATCGGGTGCTTTAGAGTGCCGAGTTATTCACTGCGCACAAAGAAATGACCACCTCCAACGTTTGGTTTATGTTTTATAAGCATTTTTAATTTTATTGCTTAAATCGCATTTTCTCGGCGAGCTGAGCACTTTTTCTGAATTGTGCCGCTCCCGTCACTCTGGTTAGGTTGGCATCGAAAAAAACGCTCTCGGGTGCTCTAGAGTGCCGAGTTTATTACTGCGCATTAAGAAATGACCACCTCCAACGTTTGGTTTATGTTTTATAAGCATTTTTAATTTTATTGCTTAAATCGCATTTTCTCGGCGAGCTGAGCACTTTTTCTGAATTGTGCCGCTCCCGTCACTCTGGTTAGGGGCGCATCGAAAAAAACGCTCTCGGGTGCTTTAGAGTGCCGAGTTTATCACTGCGCATGAAGAAATGACCACTTCCAACGTTTGGTTTATGTTTTATAAGCATTTTTAATTTTATTGCTTAAATCGCATTTTCTCGGCGAGCTGAGCACTTTTTCTGAATTGTGCCGCTCCCGTCACTCTGGTTAGGTTGGCATCGAAAAAAACGCTCTCGGGTGCTCTAGAGTGCCGAGTTTATTACTGCGCATTAAGAAATGACCACCTCCAACGTTTGGTTTATGTTTTATAAGCATTTTTAATTTTATTGCTTAAATCGCATTTTCTCGGCGAGCTGAGCACTTTTTCTGAATTGTGCCGCTCCCGTCACTCTGGTTAGGTTGGCATCGAAAAAAACGCTCTCGGGTGCTTCAGAGTGCCGAGTTTATCACTGCGCATGAAGAAATGATCACCTCCAACGTTTGGTTTATGTTTTATAAGCATTTTTAAATTTATTGCTTAAATCGCATTTTCTCGGCGAGCTGAGCGCTTTTTCTGAATTGTGCCGCTCCCGTCACTCTGGTTAGGTTGGCATCGAAAAAAACGCTCTCGGGTGCTTTAGAGTGCCGAGTTATTCACTGCGCATGAAGAAATGACCACCTCCAACGTTTGGTTTATGTTTTATAAGCATTTTTAGTTTTATTGCTTAAATCGCATTTTCTCGGCGAGCTGAGCACTTTTTCTGAATTGTGCCGCTCCCGTCACTCTGGTTAGGTTGGCATCGAAAAAAACGCTCTCGGGTGCTTTAGAGTGCCGAGTTTATCACTGCGCATGAAGAACTGACCACCTCCAACGTTTGGTTTATGTTTAATAAGCATTTTTAATTTTATTGCTTAAATCGCATTTTCTCGGCCAGCTGAGCACTTTTTCTGAATTGTGCCGCTCCCGTCACTCTGGTTAGGTTGGCATCGAAAAAAACGCTCTCGGGTGCTTTAGAGTGCCGACTTTATCACTGCGCATGAAGAAATGACCACCTCCAACGTTTGGTTTATGTTTAATAAGCATTTTTAATTTTATTGCTTAAATCGCATTTTCTCGGCGAGCTGAGCGCTTTTTCTGAATTGTGCCGCTCCCGTCACTCTGGTTAGGTTGGCATCGAAAAAAACGCTCTCGGGTGCTTTAGAGTGCCGAGTTATTCACTGCGCATGAAGAAATGACCACCTCCAACGTTTGGTTTATGTTTAATAAGCATTTTTAATTTTATTGCTTAAATCGCATTTTCTCGGCGAGCTGAGCACTTTTTCTGAATTGTGCCGCTCCCGTCACTCTGGTTAGGTTGGCATCGAAAAAAACGCTCTCGGGTGCTTTAGAGTGCCGAGTTTATTACTACGCATTAAGAAATGACCACCTCCAACGTTTGGTTTATGTTTTATAAGCATTTTTAATTTTATTGCTTAAATCGCATTTTCTCGGCGAGCTGAGCACTTTTTCTGAATTGTGCCGCTCCCGTCACTCTGGTTAGGTTGGCATCGAAAAAAAGGCTCTCGGTTGCTTTAGAGTGCCGAGTTATTCACTGCGCACGAAGAAATGACCACCTCCAACGTTTGGTTTATGTTTTATAAGCATTTTTAATTTTATTGCTTAAATCGCATTTTCTCGGCGAGCTGAGCGCTTTTTCTGAATTGTGCCGCTCCCGTCACTCTGGTTAGGTTGGCATCGAAAAAAACGCTCTCGGGTGCTTTAGAGTGCCGAGTTTATTACTGCGCATTAAGAAATGACCACCTCCAACGTTTGGTTTATGTTTTATAAGCATTTTTAATTTTATTGCTTAAATCGCATTTTCTCGGCGAGCTGAGCACTTTTTCTGAATTGTGCCGCTCCCGTCACTCTGGTTAGGTTGGCATCGAAAAAAACGCTCTCGGGTGCTTTAGAGTGCCGAGTTTATTACTGCGCATTAAGAAATGACCACCTCCAACGTTTGGTTTATGTTTTATAAGCATTTTTAATTTTATTGCTTAAATCGCATTTTCTCGGCGAGCTGAGCACTTTTTCTGAATTGTGCCGCTCCCGTCACTCTGGTTAGGTTGGCATCGAGAAAAACGCTATCGGGTGCTTTAGAGTGCCGAGTTATTCACTGCGCATGAAGAAAAGACCACCTCCAACGTTTGGTTTATGTTTAATAAGCATTTTTAATTTTATTGCTTAAATCGCATTTTCTCGGCGAGCTGAGCACTTTTTCTGAATTGTGCCACTCCCGTCACTCTGGTTAGGTTGGCATCGAAAAAAACGCTCTCGGGTGCTTTAGAGTGCCGAGTTTATTACTGCGCATTAAGAAATGACCACCTCCAACGTTTGGTTTATGTTTTATAAGCATTTTTAATTTTATTGCTTAAATCGCATTTTCTCGGCGAGCTGAGCACTTTTTCTGAATTGTGCCGCTCCCGTCACTCTGGTTAGGTTGGCATCGAAAAAAACGCTCTCGGGTGCTTTAGAGTGCCGAGTTTATTACTGCGCATTAAGAAATGACCACCTCCAACGTTTGGTTTATGTTTTATAAGCATTTTTAATTTTATTGCTTAAATCGCATTTTCTCGGCGAGCTGAGCACTTTTTCTGAATTGTGCCGCTCCCGTCACTCTGGTTAGGTTGGCATCGAAAAAAACGCTCTCGGGTGCTTTAGAGTGCCGAGTTTATCACTGCGCATGAAGAAATGACCACCTCCAACGTTTGGTTTATGTTTTATAAGCATTTTTAATTTTATTGCTTAGATCGCATTTTCTCGGCGAGCTGAGCACTTTTTCTGAATTGTGCCGCTCCCGTCACTCTGGTTAGGTTGGCATCGAAAAAAACGCTCTCGGGTGCTTTAGAGTGCCGAGTTTATCACTGCGCATGAAGAAATGATCACCTCCAACGTTTGGTTTATGTTTTATAAGCATTTTTAAATTTATTGCTTAAATCGCATTTTCTCGGCGAGCTGAGCGCTTTTTCTGAATTGTGCCGCTCCCGTCACTCTGGTTAGGTTGGCATCGAAAAAAACGCTCTCGGGTGCTTTAGAGTGCCGAGTTATTCACTGCGCATGAAGAAATGACCACCTCCAACGTTTGGTTTATGTTTTATAAGCATTTTTAGTTTTATTGCTTAAATCGCATTTTCTCTGCGAGCTGAGCACTTTTTCTGAATTGTGCCGCTCCCGTCACTCTGGTTAGGTTGGCATCGAAAAAAACGCTCTCGGGTGCTTTAGAGTGCCGAGTTTATCACTGCGCATGAAGAAATGACCACCTCCAACGTTTGCTTTATGTTTAATAAGCATTTTTAATTTTATTGCTTAAATCGCATTTTCTCGGCCAGCTGAGCACTTTTTCTGAATTGTGCCGCTCCCGTCACTCTGGTTAGGTTGGCATCGAAAAAAACGCTCTCGGGTGCTTTAGAGTGCCGACTTTATCACTGCGCATGAAGAAATGACCACCTCCAACGTTTGGTTTATGTTTTATAAGCATTTTTAATTTTATTGCTTAAATCGCATTTTCTCGGCGAGCTGAGCGCTTTTTCTGAATTGTGCAGCTCCCGTCACTCTGGTTAGGTTGGCATCGAAAAAAACGCTCTCGGGTGCTTTAGAGTGCCGAGTTTATTACTGCGCATTAAGAAATGACCACCTCCAACGTTTGGTTTATGTTTTATAAGCATTTTTAATTTTATTGCTTAAATCGCATTTTCTCGGCGAGCTGAGCACTTTTTCTGAATTGTGCCGCTCCCGTCACTCTGGTTAGGTTGGCATCGAAAAAAAACGCTCTCGGGTGCTTTAGAGTGCCGAGTTTATTACTGCGCATTAAGAAATGACCACCTCCAACGTTTGGTTTATGTTTTATAAGCATTTTTAATTTTATTGCTTAAATCGCATTTTCTCGGCGAGCTGAGCACTTTTTCTGAATTGTGCCGCTCCCGTCACTCTGGTTGGCATCGAAAAAAACGCTCTCGGGTGCTTTAGAGTGCCGAGTTTATCACTGCGCATGAAGAAATGACCACCTCCAACGTTTGGTTTATGTTTTATAAGCATTTTTAATTTTATTGCTTAAATCGCATTTTCTCGGCGAGCTGAGCACTTTTTCTGAATTGTGCCGCTCCCGTCACTCTGGTTAGGTTGGCATCGAAAAAAACGCTCACGGGTGCTTTAGAGTGCCGAGTTTATTACTGCGCATTAAGAAATGACCACCTCCAACGTTTGGTTTATGTATAAGCATTTTTAATTTTATTGCTTAAATCGCATTTTCTCGGCGAGCTGAGCACTTTTTCTGAATTGTGCCGCTCCCGTCACTCTGGTTAGGTTGGCATCGAAAAAAACGCTCTCGGGTGCTTTCGAGTGCCGAGTTTATTACTGCGCATTAAGAAATGACCACCTCCAACGTTTGGTTTATGTTTTATAAGCATTTTTAATTCTATTGCTTAAATCGCATTTTCTCGGCGAGCTGAGCACTTTTTCTGAATTGTGCCGCTCCCGTCACTCTGGTTAGGTTGGCATCGAAAAAAACGCTCTCGGGTGCTTTAGAGTGCCGAGTTATTCACTGCGCATGAAGAAATGACCACCTCCAACGTTTGGTTTATGTTTTATAAGCATTTTTAATTTTATTGCTTAAATCGCATTTTCTCGGCGAGCTGAGCACTTTTTCTGAATTGTGCCGCTCCCGTCACTCTGGTTAGGTTGGCATCGAAAAAAACGCTCTCGGGTGCTTTAGAGTGCCGAGTTTATCACTGCGCATGAAGAAATGACCACCTCCAACGTTTGGTTTATGTTTTATAAGCATTTTTAATTTTATTGCTTAAATCGCATTTTCTCGGCGAGCTGAGCGCTATTTCTAAATTGTGCCGCTCCCGTCACTCTGGTTAGGTTGGCATCGAAAAAAACGCTCTCGGGTGCTTTAGAGTGCCGAGTTATTCACTGCGCATGAAGAAATGACCACCTCCAATGTTTGGTTTATGTTTAATAAGCATTTTTAATTTTATTGCTTAAATCGCATTTTCTCGGCGAGCTGAGCGCTTTTTCTGAATTGTGCCGCTCCCGTCACTCTGGTTAGGTTGGCATCGAAAAAAACGCTCTCGGGTGCTTTAGAGTGCCGAGTTATTCACTGCGCATGAAGAAATGACCACCTCCAACGTTTGGTTTATGTTTAATAAGCATTTTTAATTTTATTGCTTAAATCGCATTTTCTCGGCGAGCTGAGAACTTTTTCTGAATTGTGCCGCTCCCGTCACTCTGGTTAGGTTGGCATCGAAAAAAACGCTCTCGGGTGCTTTAGAGTGCCGAGTTTATTACTGCGCATTAGGAAATGACCACCTCCAACGTTTGGTTTATGTTTTATAAGCATTTTTAATTTTATTGCTTAAATCGCATTTTCTCGGCGAGTTGAGCGCTTTTTCTGAATTGTGCCGCTCCCGTCACTCTGGTTAGGTTGGCATCGAAAAAAACGCTCTCGGGTGCTTTAGAGTGCCGAGTTTATTACTGCGCATTAAGAAATGACCACCTCCAACGTTTGGTTTATGTTTTATAAGCATTTTTAATTTTATTGCTTAAATCGCATTTTCTCGGCGAGCTGAGCACTTTTTCTGAATTGTGCCGCTCCCGTCACTCTGGTTAGGTTGGCATCGAAAAAAACGCTCTCGGGTGCTTTAGAGTGCCGAGTTTATCACTGCGCATTGAGAAATGACCACCTCCAACGTTTGGTTTATGTTTTATAAGCATTTTTAATTTTATTGCTTAAATCGCATTTTCTCGGGGAGCTGAGCACTTTTTCTGAATTGTGCCGCTCCCGTCACTCTGGTTAGGTTGGCATCGAAAAAAACGCTCTCGGGTGCTTTAGAGTGCCGAGTTTATCACTGCGCATTAAGAAATGACCACCTCCAACGTTTGGTTTATGTTTTATAAGCATTTTTAATTTTATTGCTTAAATCGCATTTTCTCGGCGAGCTGAGCGCTTTTTCTGAATTGTGCCGCTCCCGTCACTCTGGTTAGGTTGGCATCGAAAAAAACGCTCTCGGGTGCTCTAGAGTGCCGAGTTTATTACTGCGCATTAAGAAATGACCACCTCCAACGTTTGGTTTATGTTTTATAAGCATTTTTAATTTTATTGCTTAAATCGCATTTTCTCGGCGAGCTGAGCACTTTTTCTGAATTGTGCCGCTCCCGTCACTCTGGTTAGGTTGGCATCGAAAAAACCGCTCTCGGGTGCTTTAGAGTGCCGTGTTTATTACTGCGCATTAAGAAATGACCACCTCCAACGTTTGGTTTATGTTTTATAAGCATTTTTAATTTTATTGCTTAAATCGCATTTTCTCGGCGAGCTGAGCACTTTTTCTGAATTGTGCCGCTCCCGTCACTCTGGTTAGGTTGGCATCGAAAAAAACGCTCTCGGGTGCTTTAGAGTGCCGAGTTATTCACATGCGCATGAAGAAATGACCACCTCCAACGTTTGGTTTATGTTTTATAAGCATTTTTAATTTTATTGCTTAAATCGCATTTTCTCGGCGAGCTGAGCACTTTTTCTGAATTGTGTCGCTCCCGTCACTCTGGTTAGGTTGGCATCGAAAAAAACGCTCTCGGGTGCTTTAGAGTGCCGAGTTTATCACTGCGCATGAAGAAATGACCACCTCCAACGTTTGGTTTATGTTTTATAAGCATTTTTAATTTTATTGCTTAAATCGCATTTTCTCGGCGAGCTGAGCGCTTTTTCTGAATTGTGCCGCTCCCGTCACTCTGGTTAGGTTGGCATCGAAAAAAACGCTCTCGGGTGCTTTAGAGTGCCGAGTTATTCACTGCGCATGAAGAAATGACCACCTCCAATGTTTGGTTTATGTTTAATAAGCATTTTTAATTTTATTGCTTAAATCGCATTTTCTCGGCGAGCTGAGCGCTTTTTCTGAATTGTGCCGCTCCCGTCACTCTGGTTAGGTTGGCATCGAAAAAAACGCTCTCGGGTGCTCTAGAGTGCCGAGTTTATTACTGCGCATTAAGAAATGACCACCTCCAACGTTTGGTTTATGTTTTATAAGCATTTTTAATTTTATTGCTTAAATCGCATTTTCTCGGCGAGCTGAGCACTTTTTCTGAATTGTGCCGCTCCCGTCGCTCTGGTTAGGTTGGCATCGAAAAAAACGCTCTCGGGTGCTTTAGAGTGCCGAGTTTATTACTGCGCATTAAGAAATGACCACCTCCAACGTTTGGTTTATGTTTTATAAGCATTTTTAATTTTATTGCTTAAATCGCATTTTCTCGGCGAGCTGAGCACTTTTTCTGAATTGTGCCGCTCCCGTCACTCTGGTTAGGTTGGCATCGAAAAAAACGCTCTCGGGTGCTTTAGAGTGCCGAGTTATTCACTGCGCATGAAGAAATGACCACCTCCAACGTTTGGTTTATGTTTTATAAGCATTTTTAATTTTATTGCTTAAATCGCATTTTCTCGGCGAGCTGAGCACTTTTTCTGAATTGTGCCGCTCCCGTCACTCTGGTTAGGTTGGCATCGAAAAAAACGCTCTCGGGTGCTTTAGAGTGCCGAGTTTATCACTGCGCATGAAGAAATGACCACCTCCAACGTTTGGTTTATGTTTTATAAGCATTTTTAATTTTATTGCTTAAATCGCATTTTCTCGGCGAGCTGAGCACTTTTTCTGAATTGTGCCGCTCCCGTCACTCTGGTTAGGTTGGCATCGAAAAAAACGCTCTCGGGTGCTTTAGAGTGCCGAGTTATTCACTGCGCATGAAGAAATGACCACCTCCAACGTTTGGTTTATGTTTAATAAGCATTTTTAATTTTATTGCTTGAATCGCATTTTCTCGGCGAGCTGAGCACTTTTTCTGAATTGTGCCGCTCCCGTCACTCTGGTTAGGTTGGCATCGAAAAAAACGCTCTCGGGTGCTTTAGAGTGCCGAGTTTATCACTGCGCATGAAGAAATGACCACCTCCAACGTTTGGTTTATGTTTTATAAGCATTTTTAATTTTATTGCTTAAATCGCATTTTCTCGGCGAGCTGAGCGCTTTTTCTGAATTGTGCAGCTCCCGTCACTCTGGTTAGGTTGGCATCGAAAAAAACGCTCTCGGGTGCTTTAGAGTGCCGAGTTTATCACTGCGCATGAAGAAATGACCACCTCCAACGTTTGGTTTATGTTTTATAAGCATTTTTAATTTTATTGCTTAAATCGCATTTTCTCGGCGAGCTGAGCACTTTTTCTGAATTGTGCCGCTCCCGTCACTCTGGTTAGGTTGGCATCGAAAAAAACGCTCTCGGGTGCTTTAGAGTGCCGAGTTTATCACTGCGCATGAAGAAATGACCACCTCCAACGTTTGGTTTATGTTTAATAAGCATTTTTAATTTTATTGCTTAAAATCGCATTTTCTCGGCGAGCTGAGCACTTTTTCTGAATTGTGCCGCTCCCGTCACTCTGGTTAGGTTGGCATCGAAAAAAACGCTCTCGGGTGCTTTAGAGTGCCGAGTTTATTACTGCGCATTAAGAAATGACCACCTCCAACGTTTGGTTTATGTTTTATAAGCATTTTTAATTTTATTGCTTAAATCGCATTTTCTCGGCGAGCTGAGCGCTTTTTCTGAATTGTGCCGCTCCCGTCACTCTGGTTAGGTTGGCATCGAAAAAAACGCTTTCGGGTGCTTTAGAGTGCCGAGTTATTCACTGCGCATGAAGAAATGACCACCTCCAACGTTTGGTTTATGTTTAATAAGCATTTTTAATTTTATTGCTTAAATCGCATTTTCTCGGCGAGCTGAGCACTTTTTCTGAATTGTGCCGCTCCCGTCACTCTGGTTAGGTTGGCATCGAAAAAAACGCTCTCGGGTGCTTTAGAGTGCCGAGTTTATTACTGCGCATTAAGAAATGACGTTTGGTTTATGTTTTATAAGCATTTTTAATTTTATTGCTTAAATCGCATTTTCTCGGCGAACTGAGCACTTTTTCTGAATTGTGCCGCTCCCGTCACTCTGGTTAGGTTGGCATCGAAAAAAACGCTCTCGGGTGCTTTAGAGTGCCGAGTTTATCACTGCGCATGAAGAAATGACCACCTCCAACGTTTGGTTTATGTTTAATAAGCATTTTTAATTTTATTGCTTAAATCGCATTTTCTCGGCGAGCTGAGCACTTTTTCTGAATTGTGCCGCTCCCGTCACTCTGGTTAGGTTGGCATCGAAAAAAACGCTCTCGGGTGCTTTAGAGTGCCGACTTTATCACTGCGCATGAAGAAATGACCACCTCCAACGTTTGGTTTATGTTTTATAAGCATTTTTAATTTTATTGCTTAAATCGCATTTTCTCGGCGAGCTGAGCACTTTTTCTGAATTGTGCCGCTCCCGTCACTCTGGTTAGGTTGGCATCGAAAAAAACGCTCTCGGGTGCTCTAGAGTGCCGAGTTTATTACTGCGCATTAAGAAATGACCACCTCCAACGTTTGGTTTATGTTTTATAAGCATTTTTAATTTTATTGCTTAAATCGCATTTTCTCGGCGAGCTGAGCACTTTTTCTGAATTGTGCCGCTCCCGTCACTCTGGTTAGGTTGGCATCGAAAAAAACGCTCTCGGGTGCTTTAGAGTGCCGAGTTTATTACTGCGCATGAAGAAATGACCACCTCCAATGTTTGGTTTATGTTTAATAAGCATTTTTAATTTTATTGCTTAAATCGCATTTTCTCGGCGAGCTGAGCGCTTTTTCTTAATTGTGCCGCTCCCGTCACTCTGGTTAGGTTGGCATCGAAAAAAACGCTCTCGGGTGCT
The DNA here is from genome assembly GCF_033458585.1 of Syngnathus typhle. NCBI lineage: Eukaryota > Metazoa > Chordata > Actinopteri > Syngnathiformes > Syngnathidae > Syngnathus > Syngnathus typhle. Next base: position 342,142 of record NW_026871960.1, on the reverse strand, counting down.
TTAGAGTGCCGAGTTATTCACTGCGCATGAAGAAATGACCACCTCCAACGTTTGTTTTATGTTTAATAAGCATTTTTAATTTTATTGCTTAAATCGCATTTTCTCGGCGAGCTGAGCACTTTTTCTGAATTGTGCCGCTCCCGTCACTCTGGTTAGGTTGGCATCGAAAAAAACGCTCTCGGGTGCTTTAGAGTGCCGAGTTTATTACTGCGCATTAGGAAATGACCACCTCCAACGTTTGGTTTATGTTTTATAAGCATTTTTAATTTTATTGCTTAAATCGCATTTTCTCGGCGAGCTGAGCGCTTTTTCTGAATTGTGCCGCTCCCGTCACTCTGGTTAGGTTGGCATCGAAAAAAACGCTCTCGGGTGCTTTAGAGTGCCGAGTTTATTACTGCGCATTAAGAAATGACCACCTCCAACGTTTGGTTTATGTTTTATAAGCATTTTTAATTTTATTGCTTAAATCGCATTTTCTCGGCGAGCTGAGCACTTTTTCTGAATTGTGCCGCTCCCGTCACTCTGGTTAGGTTGGCATCGAAAAAAACGCTCTCGGGTGCTTTAGAGTGCCGAGTTTATTACTGCGCATTGAGAAATGACCACCTCCAACGTTTGGTTTATGTTTTATAAGCATTTTTAATTTTATTGCTTAAATCGCATTTTCTCGCCGAGCTGAGCACTTTTTCTGAATTGTGCCGCTCCCGTCACTCTGGTTAGGTTGGCATCGAAAAAAACGCTCTCGGGTGCTTTAGAGTGCCGAGTTTATTACTGCGCATTAAGAAATTACCACCTCCAACGTTTGGTTTATGTTTTATAAGCATTTTTAATTTTATTGCTTAAATCGCATTTTCTCGGCGAGCTGAGCGCTTTTTCTGAATTGTGCCGCTCCCGTCACTCTGGTTAGGTTGGCATCGAAAAAAACGCTCTCGGGTGCTTTAGAGTGCCGAGTTTATCACTGCGCATGAAGAAATGACCACCTCCAACGTTTGGTTTATGTTTTATAAGCATTTTTAATTTTATTGCTTAAATCGCATTTTCTCGGCGAGCTGAGCGCTTTTTCTGAATTGTGCCGCTCCCGTAACTCTGGTTAGGTTGGCATCGAAAAAAACGCTCTCGGGTGCTTTAGAGTGCCGAGTTTATCACTGCGCATGAAGAAATGACCACTTCCAACGTTTGGTTTATGTTTTATAAGCATTTTTAATTTTATTGCTTAAATCGCATTTTCTCGGCGAGCTGAGCACTTTTTCTGAATTGTGCCGCTCCCGTCACTCTGGTTAGGTTGGCATCGAAAAAAACGCTCTCGGGTGCTCTAGAGTGCCGAGTTTATTACTGCGCATTAAGAAATGACCACCTCCAACGTTTGGTTTATGTTTTATAAGCATTTTTAATTTTATTGCTTAAATCGCATTTTCTCGGCGAGCTGAGCACTTTTTCTGAATTGTGCCGCTCCCGTCACTCTGGTTAGGTTGGCATCGAAAAAAACGCTCTCGGGTGCTTTCGAGTGCCGAGTTTATTACTGCGCATTAAGAAATGACCACCTCCAACGTTTGGTTTATGTTTTATAAGCATTTTTAATTTTATTGCTTAAATCGCATTTTCTCGGCGAGCTGAGCACTTTTTCTGAATTGTGCCGCTCCCGTCACTCTGGTTAGGTTGGCATCGAAAAAAACGCTCTCGGGTGCTTTAGAGTGCCGAGTTATTCACTGCGCATGAAGAAATGACCACCTCCAACGTTTGGTTTATGTTTTATAAGCATTTTTAATTTTATTGCTTAAATCGCATTTTCTCGGCGAGCTGAGCACTTTTTCTGAATTGTGCCGCTCCCGTCACTCTGGTTAGGTTGGCATCGAAAAAAACGCTCTCGGGTGCTTTAGAGTGCCGAGTTTATCACTGCGCATGAAGAAATGACCACCTCCAACGTTTGGTTTATGTTTTATAAGCATTTTTAATTTTATTGCTTAAATCGCATTTTCTCGGCGAGCTGAGCGCTTTTTCTGAATTGTGCCGCTCCCGTCACTCTGGTTAGGTTGGCATCGAAAAAAACGCTCTCGGGTGCTTTAGAGTGCCGAGTTATTCACTGCGCATGAAGAAATGACCACCTCCAATGTTTGGTTTATGTTTAATAAGCATTTTTAATTTTATTGCTTAAATCGCATTTTCTCGGCGAGCTGAGCGCTTTTTCTGAATTGTGCCGCTCCCGTCACTCTGGTTAGGTTGGCATCGAAAAAAACGCTCTCGGGTGCTTTAGAGTGCCGAGTTATTCACTGCGCATGAAGAAATGACCACCTCCAACGTTTGGTTTATGTTTAATAAGCATTTTTAATTTTATTGCTTAAATCGCATTTTCTCGGCGAGCTGAGCACTTTTTCTGAATTGTGCCGCTCCCGTCACTCTGGTTAGGTTGGCATCGAAAAAAACGCTCTCGGGTGCTTTAGAGTGCCGAGTTTATTACTGCGCATTAGGAAATGACCACCTCCAACGTTTGGTTTATGTTTTATAAGCATTTTTAATTTTATTGCTTAAATCGCATTTTCTCGGCGAGCTGAGCGCTTTTTCTGAATTGTGCCGCTCCCGTCACTCTGGTTAGGTTGGCATCGAAAAAAACACTCTCGGGTGCTTTAGAGTGCCGAGTTTATTACTGCGCATTAAGAAATGACCACCTCCAACGTTTGGTTTATGTTTTATAAGCATTTTTAATTTTATTGCTTAAATCGCATTTTCTCGGCGAGCTGAGCACTTTTTCTGAATTGTGCCGCTCCCGTCACTCTGGTTAGGTTGGCATCGAAAAAAACGCTCTCGGGTGCTTTAGAGTGCCGAGTTTATTACTGCGCATTGAGAAATGACCACCTCCAACGTTTGGTTTATGTTTTATAAGCATTTTTAATTTTATTGCTTAAATCGCATTTTCTCGGGGAGCTGAGCACTTTTTCTGAATTGTGCCGCTCCCGTCACTCTGGTTAGGTTGGCATCGAAAAAAACGCTCTCGGGTGCTTTAGAGTGCCGAGTTTATTACTGCGCATTAAGAAATGACCACCTCCAACGTTTGGTTTATGTTTTATAAGCATTTTTAATTTTATTGCTTAAATCGCATTTTCTCGGCGAGCTGAGCGCTTTTTCTGAATTGTGCCGCTCCCGTCACTCTGGTTAGGTTGGCATCGAAAAAAACGCTCTCGGGTTCTTTAGAGTGCCGAGTTTATCACTGCGCATGAAGAAATGACCACCTCCAACGTTTGGTTTATGTTTTATAAGCATTTTTAATTTTATTGCTTAAATCGCGTTTTCTCGGCGAGCTGAGCGCTTTTTCTGAATTGTGCCGCTCCCGTAACTCTGGTTAGGTTGGCATCGAAAAAAACGCTCTCGGGTGTTTTAGAGTGCCGAGTTTATCACTGCGCATGAAGAAATGACCACTTCCAACGTTTGGTTTATGTTTTATAAGCATTTTTAATTTTATTGCTTAAATCGCATTTTCTCGGCGAGCTGAGCACTTTTTCTGAATTGTGCCGCTCCCGTCACTCTGGTTAGGTTGGCATCGAAAAAAACGCTCTCGGGTGCTCTAGAGTGCCGAGTTTATTACTGCGCATTAAGAAATGACCACCTCCAACGTTTGGTTTATGTTTTATAAGCATTTTTAATTTTATTGCTTAAATCGCATTTTCTCGGCGAGCTGAGCACTTTTTCTGAATTGTGCCGCCCCCGTCACTCTGGTTAGGTTGGCATCGAAAAAAACGCTCTCGGGTGCTTTAGAGTGCCGTGTTTATTACTGCGCATTAAGAAATGACCACCTCCAACGTTTGGTTTATGTTTTATAAGCATTTTTAATTTTATTGCTTAAATCGCATTTTCTCGGCGAGCTGAGCACTTTTTCTGAATTGTGCCGCTCCCGTCACTCTGGTTAGGTTGGCATCGAAAAAAACGCTCTCGGGTGCTTTAGAGTGCCGAGTTATTCACTGCGCATGAAGAAATGACCACCTCCAACGTTTGGTTTATGTTTTATAAGCATTTTTAATTTTATTGCTTAAATCGCATTTTCTCGGCGAGCTGAGCACTTTTTCTGAATTGTGCCGCTCCCGTCACTCTGGTTAGGTTGGCATCGAAAAAAACGCTCTCGGTGCTTTAGAGTGCCGAGTTTATCACTGCGCATGAAGAAATGACCACCTCCAACGTTTGGTTATGTTTTATAAGCATTTTTAATTTTATTGCTTAAATCGCATTTTCTCGGCGAGCTGAGCGCTTTTTCTGAATTGTGCCGCTCCCGTCACTCTGGTTAGGTTGGCATCGAAAAAAACGCTCTCGGGTGCTTTAGAGTGCCGAGTTATTCACTGCGCATGAAGAAATGACCACCTCCAACGTTTGGTTTATGTTTAATAAGCATTTTTAATTTTATTGCTTAAATCGCATTTTCTCGGCGAGCTGAGCGCTTTTTCTGAATTGTGCCGCTCCCGTCACTCTGGTTAGGTTGGCATCGAAAAAAACGCTCTCGGGTGCTTTAGAGTGCCGAGTTATTCACTGCGCATGAAGAAATGACCACCTCCAACGTTTGGTTTATGTTTAATAAGCATTTTAATTTTATTGCTTAAATCGCATTTTCTCGCGAGCTGAGCACTTTTTCTGAATTGTGCCGCTCCCGTCACTCTGGTTAGGTTGGCATCGAAAAAAACGCTCTCGGGTGCTTTAGAGTGCCGAGTTTATCACTGCGCATGAAGAAATGACCACCTCCAACGTTTGGTTTATGTTTTAATAAGCATTTTTAATTTTATTGCTTAAATCGCATTTTCTCGGCGAGCTGAGCACTTTTTCTGAATTGTGCCGCTCCCGTCACTCTGGTTAGGTTGGCATCGAAAAAAACGCTCTCGGGTGCTTTAGAGTGCCGACTTTATCACTGCGCATGAAGAAATGACCACCTCCAACGTTTGGTTTATGTTTTATAAGCATTTTTAATTTTATTGCTTAAATCGCATTTTCTCGGCGAGCTGAGCACTGTTTCTGAATTGTGCCGCTCCCGTCACTCTGGTTAGGTTGGCATCGAAAAAAACGCTCACGGGTGCTTTAGAGTGCCGAGTTTATTACTGCGCATTAAGAAATGACCACCTCCAACGTTTGGTTTATGTTTTATAAGCATTTTTAATTTTATTGCTTAAATCGCATTTTCTCGGCGAGCTGAGCACTTTTTCTGAATTGTGCCGCTCCCGTCACTCTGGTTAGGTTGGCATCGAAAAAAACGCTCTCGGGTGCTCTAGAGTGCCGAGTTTATTACTGCGCATTAAGAAATGACCACCTCCAACGTTTGGTTTATGTTTTATAAGCATTTTTAATTTTATTGCTTAAATCGCATTTTCTCGGCGAGCTGAGCACTTTTTCTGAATTGTGCCGCTCCCGTCACTCTGGTTAGGTTGGCATCGAAAAAAACGCTCTCGGGTGCTTTAGAGTGCCGAGTTTATTACTGCGCATTAAGAAATGACCACCTCCAACGTTTGGTTTATGTTTTATAAGCATTTTTAATTTTATTGCTTAAATCGCATTTTCTCGGCGAGCTGAGCACTTTTTCTGAATTGTGCCGCTCCCGTCACTCTGGTTAGGTTGGCATCGAAAAAAACGCTCTCGGGTGCTTTAGAGTGCCGAGTTATTCACTGCGCATGAAGAAATGACCACCTCCAACGTTTGGTTTATGTTTTATAAGCATTTTTAATTTTATTGCTTAAATCGCATTTTCTCGGCGAGCTGAGCACTTTTTCTGAATTGTGCCGCTCCCGTCACTCTGGTTAGGTTGGCATCGAAAAAAACGCTCTCGGGTGCTTTAGAGTGCCGAGTTTATCACTGCGCATGAAGAAATGACCACCTCCAACGTTTGGTTTATGTTTTATAAGCATTTTTAATTTTATTGCTTAAATCGCATTTTCTCGGCGAGCTGAGCACTTTTTCTGAATTGTGCCGCTCCCGTCACTCTGGTTAGGTTGGCATCGAAAAAAACGCTCTCGGGTGCTTTAGAGTGCCGAGTTATTCACTGCGCATGAAGAAATGACCACCTCCAACGTTTGGTTTATGTTTAATAAGCATTTTTAATTTTATTGCTTGAATCGCATTTTCTCGGCGAGCTGAGCACTTTTTCTGAATTGTGCCGCTCCCGTCACTCTGGTTAGGTTGGCATCGAAAAAAACGCTCTCGGGTGCTTTAGAGTGCCGAGTTTATCACTGCGCATGAAGAAATGACCACCTCCAACGTTTGGTTTATGTTTTATAAGCATTTTTAATTTTATTGCTTAAATCGCATTTTCTCGGCGAGCTGAGCGCTTTTTCTGAATTGTGCCGCTCCCGTCACTCTGGTTAGGTTGGCATCGAAAAAAACGCTTTCGGGTGCTTTAGAGTGCCGAGTTTATCACTGCGCATGAAGAAATGACCACCTCCAACGTTTGGTTTATGTTTTATAAGCATTTTTAATTTTATTGCTTAAATCGCATTTTCTCGGCGAGCTGAGCACTTTTTCTGAATTGTGCCGCTCCCGTCACTCTGGTTAGGTTGGCATCGAAAAAAACGCTCTCGGGTGCTTTAGAGTGCCGAGTTTATCACTGCGCATGAAGAAATGACCACCTCCAACGTTTGGTTTATGTTTAATAAGCATTTTTAATTTTATTGCTTAAATCGCATTTTCTCGGCGAGCTGAGCACTTTTTCTGAATTGTGCCGCTCCCGTCACTCTGGTTAGGTTGGCATCGAAAAAAACGCTCTCGGGTGCTTTAGAGTGCCGAGTTTATTACTGCGCATTAAGAAATGACCACCTCCAACGTTTGGTTTATGTTTTATAAGCATTTTTAATTTTATTGCTTAAATCGCATTTTCTCGGCGAGCTGAGCGCTTTTTCTGAATTGTGCCGCTCCCGTCACTCTGGTTAGGTTGGCATCGAAAAAAACGCTTTCGGGTGCTTTAGAGTGCCGAGTTATTCACTGCGCATGAAGAAATGACCACCTCCAACGTTTGGTTTATGTTTAATAAGCATTTTTAATTTTATTGCTTAAATCGCATTTTCTCGGCGAGCTGAGCACTTTTTCTGAATTGTGCCGCTCCCGTCACTCTGGTTAGGTTGGCATCGAAAAAAACGCTCTCGGGTGCTTTAGAGTGCCGAGTTTATTACTGCGCATTAAGAAATGACGTTTGGTTTATGTTTTATAAGCATTTTTAATTTTATTGCTTAAATCGCATTTTCTCGGCGAGCTGAGCACTTTTTCTGAATTGTGCCTGTCCCGTCACTCTGGTTAGGTTGGCATCGAAAAAAACGCTCTCGGGTGCTTTAGAGTGCCGAGTTATTCACTGCGCATGAAGAAATGACCACCTCCAACGTTTGGTTTATGTTTAATAAGCATTTTTAATTTTATTGCTTAAATCGCATTTTCTCGGCGAGCTGAGCGCTTTTTCTGAATTGTGCCGCTCCCGTCACTCTGGTTAGGTTGGCATCGAAAAAAACGCTCTCGGGTGCTTTAGAGTGCCGAGTTATTCACTGCGCATGAAGAAATGACAACCTCCAACGTTTGGTTTATGTTTAATAAGCATTTTTAATTTTATTGCTTAAATCGCATTTTCTCGGCGAGCTGAGCACTTTTTCTGAATTGTGCCGCTCCCGTCACTCTGGTTAGGTTGGCATCGAAAAAAACGCTCTCGGGTGCTTTAGAGTGCCGAGTTTATTACTGCGCATTAAGAAATGACCACCTCCAACGTTTGGTTTATGTTTTATAAGCATTTTTAATTTTATTGCTTAAATCGCATTTTCTCGGCGAGCTGAGCGCTTTTTCTGAATTGTGCCGCTCCCGTCACTCTGGTTAGGTTGGCATCGAAAAAAACGCTCTCGGGTGCTTTAGAGTGCCGAGTTTATTACTGCGCATTAAGAAATGACCACCTCCAACGTTTGGTTTATGTTTTATAAGCATTTTTAATTTTATTGCTTAAATCGCATTTTCTCGGCGAGCTGAGCACTTTTTCTGAATTGTGCCGTCCCGTCACTCTGGTTAGGTTGGCATCGAAAAAAACGCTCACGGGTGCTTTAGAGTGCCGAGTTTATTACTGCGCATTAAGAAATGACCACCTCCAACGTTTGGTTTATGTTTTATAAGCATTTTTAATTTTATTGCTTAAATCGCAATTTCTCGGCGAGCTGAGCACTTTTTCTGAATTGTTCCGCTCCCGTCACTCTGGTTAGGTTGGCATCGAAAAAAACGCTCTCGGGTGCTTTAGAGTGCCGAGTTATTCACTGCGCATGGAGAAATGACCACCTCCAACGTTTGGTTTATGTTTTATAAGCATTTTTAATTTTATTGCTTAAATCGCATTTTCTCGGCGAGCTGAGCACTTTTTCTGAATTGTGCCGCTCCCGTCACTCTGGTTAGGTTGGCATCGAAAAAAACGCTCTCGGGTGCTTTAGAGTGCCGAGTTATTCACTGCGCACGAAGAAATGACCACCTCCAACGTTTGGTTTATGTTTTATAAGCATTTTTAATTTTATTGCTTAAATCGCATTTTCTCGGCGAGCTGAGCGCTTTTTCTGAATTGTGCCGCTCCCGTCACTCTGGTTAGGTTGGCATCGAAAAAAACGCTCTCGGGTGCTTTAGAGTGCCGAGTTTATCACTGCGCATGAAGAAATGACCACCTCCAACGTTTGGTTTATGTTTTATAAGCATTTTTAATTTTATTGCTTAAATCGCATTTTCTCGGCGAGCTGAGCGCTTTTTCTGGATTGTGCCGCTCCCGTAACTCTGGTTAGGTTGGCATCGAAAAAAACGCTCTCGGGTGCTTTAGAGTGCCGAGTTTATCACTGCGCATGAAGAAATGACCACTTCCAACGTTTGGTTTATGTTTTATAAGCATTTTTAATTTTATTGCTTAAATCGCATTTTCTCGGCGAGCTGAGCACTTTTTCTGAATTGTGCCGCTCCCGTCACTCTGGTTAGGTTGGCATCGAAAAAAACGCTCTCGGGTGCTCTAGAGTGCCGAGTTTATTACTGCGCATTAAGAAATGACCACCTCCAACGTTTGGTTTATGTTTTATAAGCATTTTTAATTTTATTGCTTAAATCGCATTTTCTCGGCGAGCTGAGCACTTTTTCTGAATTGTGCCGCTCCCGTCACTCTGGTTAGGTTGGCATCGAAAAAAACGCTCTCGGGTGCTTTAGAGTGCCGAGTTTATTACTGCGCATTAAGAAATGACCACCTCCAACGTTTGGTTTATGTTTTATAAGCATTTTTAATTTTATTGCTTAAATCGCATTTTCTCGGCGAGCTGAGCACTTTTTCTGAATTGTGCCGCTCCCGTCACTCTGGTTAGGTTGGCATCGAAAAAAACGCTCTCGGGTGCTTTAGAGTGCCGAGTTTATCACTGCGCATTAAGAAATGACCACCTCCAACGTTTGGTTTATGTTTTATAAGCATTTTTAATTTTATTGCTTAAATCGCATTTTCTCGGCGAGCTGAGCGCTTTTTCTGAATTGTGCCGCTCCCGTCACTCTGGTTAGGTTGGCATCGAAAAAAACGCTCTCGGGTGCTTTAGAGTGCCGAGTTATTCACTGCGCATGAAGAAATGACCACCTCCAATGTTTGGTTTATGTTTAATAAGCATTTTTAATTTTATTGCTTAAATCGCATTTTCTCGGCGAGCTGAGCGCTTTTTCTGAATTGTGCCGCTCCCGTCACTCTGGTTAGGTTGGCATCGAAAAAAACGCTCTCGGGTGCTTTAGAGTGCCGAGTTATTCACTGCGCATGAAGAAATGACCACCTCCAACGTTTGGTTTATGTTTAATAAGCATTTTCAATTTTATTGCTTAAATCGCATTTTCTCGGCGAGCTGAGCACTTTTTCTGAATTGTGCCGCTCCCGTCACTCTGGTTAGGTTGGCATCAAAAAAAACGCTCTCGGGTGCTTTAGAGTGCCGAGTTTATTACTGCGCATTAAGAAATGACCACCTCCAACGTTTGGTTTATGTTTTATAAGCATTTTTAATTTTATTGCTTAAATCGCATTTTCTCGGCGAGCTGAGCACTTTTTCTGAATTGTGCCGCTCCCGTCACTCTGGTTAGGTTGGCATCGAAAAAAACGCTCTCGGGTGCTTTAGAGTGCCGAGTTTATGAAATGACCACCTCCAACGTTTGGTTTATGTTTTATAAGCATTTTTAATTTTATTGCTTAAATCGCATTTTCTCGGCGAGCTGAGCGCTTTTTCTGAATTGTGCCGCTCCCGTCACTCTGTTAGGTTGGCATCGAAAAAAACGCTCTCGGGTGCTTTAGAGTGCCGAGTTATTCACTGCGCATGAAGAAATGACCACCTCCAACGTTTGGTTTATGTTTAATAAGCATTTTTAATTTTATTGCTTAAATCGCATTTTCTCGGCGAGCTGAGCACTTTTTCTGAATTGTGCCGCTCCCGTCACTCTGGTTAGGTTGGCATCGAAAAAAACGCTCTCGGGTGCTTTAGACTGCCGAGTTTATTACTGCGCATTAAGAAATGACCACCTCCAACGTTTGGTTTATGTTTTATAAGCATTTTTAATTTTATTGCTTAAATCGCATTTTCTCGGCGAGCTGAGCACTTTTTCTGAATTGTGCCGCTCCCGTCACTCTGGTTAGGTTGGCATCGAAAAAAACGCTCTCGGGTGCTTTAGAGTGCCGAGTTTATTACTGCGCATTAAGAAATGACCACCTCCAACGTTTGGTTTATGTTTTATAAGCATTTTTAATTTTATTGCTTAAATCGCATTTTCTCGGCGAGCTGAGCACTTTTTCTGAATTGTGCCGCTCCCGTCACTTGGCATCGAAAAAAACGCTCTCGGGTGCTTTAGAGTGCCGAGTTATTCACTGCGCATGAAGAAATGACCACCTCCAACGTTTGGTTTATGTTTTATAAGCATTTTTAATTTTATTGCTTAAATCGCATTTTCTCGGCGAGCTGAGCGCTTTTTCTGAATTGTGCCGCTCCCGTCACTCTGGTTAGGTTGGCATCGAAAAAAACGCTCTCGGGTGCTTTAGAGTGCTGAGTTTATTACTGCGCATTAAGAAATGACCACCTCCAACGTTTGGTTTATGTTTTATAAGCATTTTTAATTTTATTGCTTAAATCGCATTTTCTCGGCGAGCTGAGCGCTTTTTCTGAATTGTGCCGCTCCCGTCACTCTGGTTAGGTTGGCATCGAAAAAAACGCTCTCGGGTGCTTTAGAGTGCCGAGTTTATTACTGCGCATTAAGAAATGACCACCTGCAACGTTTGGTTTATGTTTTATAAGCATTTTTAATTTTATTGCTTAAATCGCATTTTCTCGGCGAGCTGAGCACTTTTTCTGAATTGTGCCGCTCCCGTCACTCTGGTTAGGTTGGCATCGAAAAAAACGCTCTCGGGTGCTTTAGAGTGCCGAGTTTATTACTGCGCATTGAGAAATGACCACCTCCAACGTTTGGTTTATGTTTTATAAGCATTTTTAATTTTATTGCTTAAATCGCATTTTCTCGGCGAGCTGAGCACTTTTTCTGAATTGTGCCGCTCCCGTCACTCTGGTTAGGTTGGCATCGGAAAAAACGCTCTCGGGTTCTTTAGAGTGCCGAGTTTATTACTGCGCATTAAGAAATGACCACCTCCAACGTTTGGTTTATGTTTTATAAGCATTTTTAATTTTATTGCTTAAATCGCATTTTCTCGGCGAGCTGAGCGCTTTTTCTGAATTGTGCCGCTCCCGTCACTCTGGTTAGGTTGGCATCGAAAAAAACGCTCTCGGGTGCTTTAGAGTGCCGAGTTTATCACTGCGCATGAAGAAATGACCACCTCCAACGTTTGGTTTATGTTTTATAAGCATTTTTAATTTTATTGCTTAAATCGCATTTTCTCGGCGAGCTGAGCGCTTTTTCTGAATTGTGCCGCTCCCGTAACTCTGGTTAGGTTGGCATCGAAAAAAACGCTCTCGGGTGCTTTAGAGTGCCGAGTTTATTACTGCGCATTAGGAAATGACCACCTCCAACGTTTGGTTTATGTTTTATAAGCATTTTTAATTTTATTGCTTAAATCGCATTTTCTCGGCGAGCTGAGCGCTTTTTCTGAATTGTGCCGCTCCCGTCACTCTGGTTAGGTTGGCATCGAAAAAAACGCTCTCGGGTGCTTTAGAGTGCCGAGTTTATTACTGCGCATTAAGAAATGACCACCTCCAACGTTTGGTTTATGTTTTATAAGCATTTTTAATTTTATTGCTTAAATCGCATTTTCTCGGCGAGCTGAGCACTTTTCCTGAATTGTGCCGCTCCCGTCACTCTGGTTAGGTTGGCATCGAAAAAAACGCTCTCGGGTGCTTTAGAGTGCCGAGTTTATTACTGCGCATTGAGAAATGACCACCTCCAACGTTTGGTTTATGTTTTATAAGCATTTTTAATTTTATTGCTTAAATCGCATTTTCTCGGCGAGCTGAGCACTTTTTCTGAATTGTGCCGCTCCCGTCACTCTGGTTAGGTTGGCATCGAAAAAAACGCTCTCGGGTGCTTTAGAGTGCCGAGTTTATTACTGCGCATTAAGAAATGACCACCTCCAACGTTTGGTTTATGTTTTATAAGCATTTGTAATTTTATTGCTTAAATCGCATTTTCTCGGCGAGCTGAGCACTTTTTCTGAATTGTGCCGCTCCCGTCACTCTGGTTAGGTTGGCATCGAAAAAAACGCTCTCGGGTGCTTTAGAGTGCCGAGTTTATTACTGCGCATTAAGAAATGACCACCTCCAACGTTTGGTTTATGTTTTATAAGCATTTTTAATTTTATTGCTTAAATCGCATTTTCTCGGCGAGCTGAGCGCTTTTTCTGAATTGTGCCGCTCCCGTCACTCTGGTTAGGTTGGCATCGAAAAAAACGCTCTCGGGTGCTTTAGAGTGCCGAGTTATTCACTGCGCATGAAAAAATGACCACCTCCAACGTTTGGTTTATGTTTAATAAGCATTTTTAATTTTATTGCTTAAATCGCATTTTCTCGGCGAGCTGAGCACTTTTTCTGAATTGTGCCGCTCCCGTCACTCTGGTTAGGTTGGCATCGAAAAAAACGCTTTCGGGTGCTTTAGAGTGCCGAGTTTATTACTGCGCATTAAGAAATGACCACCTCCAACGTTTGGTTTATGTTTTATAAGCATTTTTAATTTTATTGCTTAAATCGCATTTTCTCGGCGAGCTGAGCGCTTTTTCTGAATTGTGCCGCTCCCGTCACTCTGGTTAGGTTGGCATCGAAAAAAACGCTCTCGGGTGCTTTAGAGTGCCGAGTTATTCACTGCGCATAAAGAAATGACCACCTCCAACGTTTGGTTTATGTTTAATAAGCATTTTTAATTTTATTGCTTAAATCGCATTTTCTCGGCGAGCTGAGCACTTTTTCTGAATTGTGCCGCTCCCGTCACTCTGGTTAGGTTGGAGTCGAAAAAAACGCTCTCGGGTGCTTTAGAGTGCCGAGTTTATTACTGCGCATTAAGAAATGACCACCTCCAACGTTTGGTTTATGTTTTATAAGCATTTTTAATTTTATTGCTTAAATCGCATTTTCTCGGCGAGCTGAGCACTTTTTCTGAATTGTGCCGCTCCCTTCACTCTGGTTAGGTTGGCATCGAAAAAAACGCTCTCGGGTGCTTTAGAGTGCCGAGTTTATCACTGCGCATGAAGAAATGACCACCTCCAACGTTTGGTTTATGTTTAATAAGCATTTTTAATTTTATTGCTTAAATTGCATTTTCTCGGCGAGCTGAGCACTTTTTCTGAATTGTGCCGCTCCCGTCACTCTGGTTAGGTTGGCATCGAAAAAAACGCTCTCGGGTGCTTTAGAGTGCCGACTTTATCACTGCGCATGAAGAAATGACCACCTCCAACGTTTGGTTTATGTTTTATAAGCATTTTTAATTTTATTGCTTAAATCGCATTTTCTCGGCGAGCTGAGCACTTTTTCTGAATTGTGCCGCTCCCGTCACTCTGGTTAGGTTGGCATCGAAAAAAACGCTCACGGGTGCTTTAGAGTGCCGAGTTTATTACTGCGCATTAAGGAATGACCACCTCCAACGTTTGGTTTATGTTTTATAAGCATTTTTAATTTTATTGCTTAAATCGCATTTTCTCGGCGAGCTGAGCACTTTTTCTGAATTGTGCCGCTCCCGTCACTCTGGTTAGGTTGGCATCGAAAAAAACGCTCTCGGGTGCTTTAGAGTGCCGAGTTATTCACTGCGCATGAAGAAATGACCACCTCCAACGTTTGGTTTATGTTTTATAAGCATTTTTAATTTTATTGCTTAAATCGCATTTTCTCGGCGAGCTGAGCGCTTTTTCTGAATTGTGCCGCTCCCGTAACTCTGGTTAGGTTGGCATCGAAAAAAACGCTCTCGGGTGCTTTAGAGTGCCGAGTTTATTACTGCGCATTAAGAAATGACCACCTCCAACGTTTGGTTTATGTTTTATAAGCATTTTTAATTTTATTGCTTAAATCGCATTTTCTCGGCGAGCTGAGCACTTTTTCTGAATTTTGCCGCTCCCGTCACTCTGGTTAGGTTGGCATCGAAAAAAACGCTCTCGGGTGCTTTAGAGTGCCGAGTTTATTACTGCGCATTAAGAAATGACCACCTCCAACGTTTGGTTTATGTTTTATAAGCATTTTTAATTTTATTGCTTAAATCGCATTTTCTCGTCGAGCTGAGCACTTTTTCTGAATTGTGCCGCTCCCGTCACTCTGGTTAGGTTGGCATCGAAAAAAACGCTATCGGGTGCTTTAGAGTGCCGAGTTATTCACTGCGCATGAAGAAATGACCACCTCCAACGTTTGGTTTATGTTTAATAAGCATTTTTAATTTTATTGCTTAAATCGCATTTTCTCGGCGAGCTGAGCACTTTTTCTGAATTGTGCCGCTCCCGTCACTCTGGTTAGGTTGGCATCGAAAAAAACGCTCTCGGGTGCTTTAGAGTGCCGAGTTTATTACTGCGCATTAAGAAATGACCACCTCCAACGTTTGGTTTATGTTTTATAAGCATTTTTAATTTTATTGCTTAAATCGCATTTTCTCGGCGAGCTGAGCACTTTTTCTGAATTGTGCCGCTCCCGTCACTCTGGTTAGGTTGGCATCGAAAAAAACGCTCTCGGGTGCTTTAGAGTGCCGAGTTTATTACTGCGCATTAAGAAATGACCACCTCCAACGTTTGGTTTATGTTGTATAAGCATTTTTAATTTTATTGCTTAAATCGCATTTTCTCGGCGAGCTGAGCACTTTTTCTGAATTGTGCCGCTCCCGTCACTTGGCATCGAAAAAAACGCTCTCGGGTGCTTTACAGTGCCGAGTTATTCACTGCGCATGAAGAAATGACCACCTCCAACGTTTGGTTTATGTTTTATAAGCATTTTTAATTTTATTGCTTAAATCGCATTTTCTGGGCGAGCTGAGCGCTTTTTCTGAATTGTGCCGCTCCCGTCACTCTGGTTAGGTTGGCATCGAAAAAAACGCTCTCGGGTGCTTTAGAGTGCTGAGTTTATTACTGCGCATTAAGAAATGACCACCTCCAACGTTTGGTATATGTTTTATAAGCATTTTTAATTTTATTGCCTAAATCGCATTTTCTCGGCGAGCTGAGCACTTTTTCTGAATTGTGCCGCTCCCGTCACTCTGGTTAGGTTGGCATCGAAAAAAACGCTCTCGGGTGCTTTAGAGTGCCGAGTTTATTACTGCGCATTAAGAAATGACCACCTCCAACGTTTGGTTTATGTTTTATAAGCATTTTTAATTTTATTGCTTAAATCGCATTTTCTCGGCGAGCTGAGCACTTTTTCTGAATTGTGCCGCTCCCGTCACTCTGGTTAGGTTGGCATCGAAAAAAACGCTCTCGGGTGCTTTAGAGTGCCGAGTTATTCACTGCGCACGAAGAAATGACCACCTCCAACGTTTGGTTTATGTTTTATAAGCATTTTTAATTTTATTGCTTAAATCGCATTTTCTCGGCGAGCTGAGCGCTTTTTCTGAATTGTGCCGCTCCCGTCACTCTGGTTAGGTTGGCATCGAAAAAAACGCTCTCGGGTGCTTTAGAGTGCCGAGTTTATTACTGCGCATTAAGAAATGGCCACCTCCAACGTTTGGTTTATGTTTTATAAGCATTTTTAATTTTATTGCTTAAATCGCATTTTCTCGGCGAGCTGAGCACTTTTTCTGAATTGTGCCGCTCCCGTCACTCTGGTTAGGTTGGCATCGAAAAAAACGCTCTCGGGTGCTTTAGAGTGCCGAGTTTATTACTGCGCATTAAGAAATGACCACCTCCAACGTTTGGTTTATGTTTTATAAGCATTTTTAATTTTATTGCTTAAATCGCATTTTCTCGGCGAGCTGAGCACTTTTTCTGAATTGTGCCGCTCCCGTCACTCTGGTTAGGTTGGCATCGAAAAAAAACGCTATCGGGTGCTTTAGAGTGCCGAGTTATTCACTGCGCATGAAGAAATGACCACCTCCAACGTTTGGTTTATGTTTAATAAGCATTTTTAATTTTATTGCTTAAATCGCATTTTCTCGGCGAGCTGAGCACTTTTTCTGAATTGTGCCGCTCCCGTCACTCTGGTTAGGTTGGCATCGACAAAAACGCTCTCGGGTGCTTTAGAGTGCCGAGTTGATTTCTGCGCATTAAGAAATGACCACCTCCAACGTTTGGTTTATGTTTTATAAGCATTTTTAATTTTATTGCTTAAATCGCATTTTCTCGGCGAGCTGAGCACTTTTTCTGAATTGTGCCGCTCCCGTCACTCTGGTTAGGTTGGCATCGAAAAAAACGCTCTCGGGTGCTTTAGAGTGCCGAGTTTATTACTGCGCATTAAGAAATGACCACCTCCAACGTTTGGTTTATGTTTTATAAGCATTTTTAATTTTATTGCTTAAATCGCATTTTCTCGGCGAGCTGAGCGCTTTTTCTGAATTGTGCCGCTCCCGTCACTCTGGTTAGGTTGGCATCGAAAAAAACGCTCTCGGGTGCTTTAGAGTGCCGAGTTTATTACTGCGCATTAAGAAATGACCACCTCCAACGTTTGGTTTATGTTTTATAAGCATTTTTAATTTTATTGCTTAAATCGCATTTTCTCGGCGAGCTGAGCGCTTTTTCTGAATTGTGCCGCTCCCGTCACTCTGGTTAGGTTGGCATCGAAAAAAACGCTCTCGGGTGCTTTAGAGTGCCGGGTTATTCACTGCGCATGAAGAAATGACCACCTCCAACGTTTGGTTTATGTTTAATAAGCATTTTTAATTTTATTGCTTAAATCGCATTTTCTCGGCGAGCTGAGCACTTTTTCTGAATTGTGCCGCTCCCGTCACTCTGGTTAGGTTGGCATCGAAAAAAACGCTCTCGGGTGCTTTAGAGTGCCGAGTTTATTACTGCGCATTAAGAAATGACCACCTCCAACGTTTGGTTTATGTTTTATAAGCATTTTTAATTTTATTGCTTAAATCGCATTTTCTCGGCGAGCTGAGCGCTTTTTCTGAATTGTGCCGCTCCCGTCACTCTGGTTAGGTTGGCATCGAAAAAAACGCTCTCGGGTGCTTTAGAGTGCCGAGTTATTCACTGCGCATGAAGAAATGACCACCTCCAACGTTTGGTTTATGTTTAATAAGCATTTTTAATTTTATTGCTTAAATCGCATTTTCTCGGCGAGCTGAGCACTTTTTCTGAATTGTGCCGCTCCCGTCACTCTGGTTAGGTTGGCATCGAAAAAAACGCTCTCGGGTGCTTTAGAGTGCCGAGTTTATTACTGCGCATTAAGAAATGACCACCTCCAACGTTTGGTTTATGTTTTATAAGCATTTTTAATTTTATTGCTTAAATCGCATTTTCTCGGCGAGCTGAGCACTTTTTCTGAATTGTGCCGCTCCCGTCACTCTGGTTAGGTTGGCATCGAAAAAAACGCTCTCGGGTGCTTTAGAGTGCCGAGTTTATCACTGCGCATGAAGAAATGACCACCTCCAACGTTTGGTTTATGTTTAATAAGCATTTTTAATTTTATTGCTTAAATCGCATTTTCTCGGCGAGCTGAGCACTTTTTCTGAATTGTGCCGCTCCCGTCACTCTGGTTAGGTTGGCATCGAAAAAAACGCTCTCGGGTGCTTTAGAGTGCCGACTTTATCACTGCGCATGAAGAAATGACCACCTCCAACGTTTGGTTTATGTTTTATAAGCATTTTTAATTTTATTGCTTAAATCGCATTTTCTCGGCGAGCTGAGCACTTTTTCTGAATTGTGCCGCTCCCGTCACTCTGGTTAGGTTGGCATCGAAAAAAACGCTCACGGGTGCTTTAGAGTGCCGAGTTTATTACTGCGCATTAAGAAATGACCACCTCCAACGTTTGGTTTATGTTTTATAAGCATTTTTAATTTTATTGCTTAAATCGCATTTTCTCGGCGAGCTGAGCACTTTTTCTGAATTGTGCCGCTCCCGTCACTCTGGTTAGGTTGGCATCGAAAAAAACGCTCTCGGGTGCTTTAGAGTGCCGAGTTATTCACTGCGCATGAAGAAATGACCACCTCCAACGTTTGGTTTATGTTTTATAAGCATTTTTAATTTTATTGCTTAAATCGCATTTTCTCGGCGAGCTGAGCGCTTTTTCTGAATTGTGCCGCTCCCGTAACTCTGGTTAGGTTGGCATCGAAAAAAACGCTCTCGGGTGCTTTAGAGTGCCGAGTTTATTACTGCGCATTAAGAAATGACCACCTCCAACGTTTGGTTTATGTTTTATAAGCATTTTTAATTTTATTGCTTAAATCGCATTTTCTCGGCGAGCTGAGCACTTTTTCTGAATTGTGCCGCTCCCGTCACTCTGGTTAGGTTGGCATCGAAAAAAACGCTCTCGGGTGCTTTAGAGTGCCGAGTTTATTACTGCGCATTAAGAAATGACCACCTCCAACGTTTGGTTTATGTTTTATGAGCATTTTTAATTTTATTGCTTAAATCGCATTTTCTCGGCGAGCTGAGCACTTTTTCTGAATTGTGCCGCTCCCGTCTTTCTGGTTAGGTTGGCATCGAAAAAAACGCTCACGGGTGCTTTAGAGTGCCGAGTTATTCACTGCGCATGAAGAAATGACCACCTCCAACGTTTGGTTTATGTTTTATAAGCATTTTTAATTTTATTGCTTAAATCGCATTTTCTCGGCGAGCTGAGCACTTTTTCTGAATTTCCGCTCCCGTCACTCTGGTTAGGTTGGCATCGAAAAAAACGCTCTCGGGTGCTTTAGAGTGCCGAGTTTATTACTGCGCATTAAGAAATGACCACCTCCAACGTTTGGTTTATGTTTTATAAGCATTTTTAATTTTATTGCTTAAATCGCATTT
This sequence comes from Syngnathus typhle, assembly GCF_033458585.1. Classification (NCBI taxonomy): domain Eukaryota; kingdom Metazoa; phylum Chordata; class Actinopteri; order Syngnathiformes; family Syngnathidae; genus Syngnathus; species Syngnathus typhle. The sequence continues at coordinate 322,829 of NW_026871960.1, read as the reverse complement.
TCTCGGCGAGCTGAGCACTTTTTCTGAATTGTGCCGCTCCCGTCACTCTGGTTAGGTTGGCATCGAAAAAAACGCTCTCGGGTGCTTTAGAGTGCCGAGTTATTCACTGCGCATGAAGAAATGACCACCTCCAACGTTTGGTTTATGTTTTATAAGCATTTTTAATTTTATTGCTTAAATCGCATTTTCTCGGCGAGCTGAGCACTTTTTCTGAATTGTGCCGCTCCCGTCACTCTGGTTAGGTTGGCATCGAAAAAAACGCTCTCGGGTGCTTTAGAGTGCCGAGTTTATCACTGCGCATGAAGAAATGACCACCTCCAACGTTTGGTTTATGTTTTATAAGCATTTTTAATTTTATTGCTTAAATCGCATTTTCTCGGCGAGCTGAGCGCTTTTTCTGAATTGTGCCGCTCCCGTCACTCTGGTTAGGTTGGCATCGAAAAAAACGCTCTCGGGTGCTTTAGAGTGCCGAGTTTATTACTGCGCATTAAGAAATGACCACCTCCAACGTTTGGTTTATGTTTTATAAGCATTTTTAATTTTATTGCTTAAATCGCATTTTCTCGGCGAGCTGAGCACTTTTTCCGAATTGTGCCGCTCCCGTCACTCTGGTTAGGTTGGCATCGAAAAAAACGCTCTCGGGTGCTTTAGAGTGCCGAGTTTATTACTGCGCATTAAGAAATGACCACCTCCAACGTTTGGTTTATGTTTTATAAGCATTTTTAATTTTATTGCTTAAATCGCATTTTCTCGTCGAGCTGAGCACTTTTTCTGAATTGTGCCGCTCCCGTCACTCTGGTTAGGTTGGCATCGAAAAAAACGCTATCGGGTGCTTTAGAGTGCCGAGTTATTCACTGCGCATGAAGAAATGACCACCTCCAACGTTTGGTTTATGTTTAATAAGCATTTTTAATTTTATTGCTTAAATCGCATTTTCTCGGCGAGCTGAGCACTTTTTCTGAATTGTGCCGCTCCCGTCACTCTGGTTAGGTTGGCATCGAAAAAAACGCTCTCGGGTGCTTTAGAGTGCCGAGTTTATCACTGCGCATGAAGAAATGACCACCTCCAACGTTTGGTTTATGTTTTATAAGCATTTTTAATTTTATTGCTTAAATCGCATTTTCTCGGCGAGCTGAGCGCTTTTTCTGAATTGTGCCGCTCCCGTCACTCTGGTTAGGTTGGCATCGAAAAAAACGCTCTCGGGTGCTTTAGAGTGCCGAGTTATTCACTGCGCATGAAGAAATGACCACCTCCAATGTTTGGTTTATGTTTAATAAGCATTTTTAATTTTATTGCTTAAATCGCATTTTCTCGGCGAGCTGAGCGCTTTTTCTGAATTGTGCCGCTCCCGTCACTCTGGTTAGGTTGGCATCGAAAAAAACGCTCTCGGGTGCTTTAGAGTGCCGAGTTATTCACTGCGCATGAAGAAATGACCACCTCCAACGTTTGGTTTATGTTTAATAAGCATTTTAAATTTTATTGCTTAAATCGCATTTTCTCGGCGAGCTGAGCACTTTTTCTGAATTGTGCCGCTCCCGTCACTCTGGTTAGGTTCGCATCGAAAAAAACGCTCTCGGGTGCTTTAGAGTGCCGAGTTTATTACTGCGCATTAGGAAATGACCACCTCCAACGTTTGGTTTATGTTTTATAAGCATTTTTAATTTTATTGCTTAAATCGCATTTTCTCGGCGAGCTGAGCGCTTTTTCTGAATTGTGCCGCTCCCGTCACTCTGGTTAGGTTGGCATCGAAAAAAACGCTCTCGGGTGCTTTAGAGTGCCGAGTTTATTACTGCGCATTAAGAAATGACCACCTCCAACGTTTGGTTTATGTTTTATAAGCATTTTTAATTTTATTGCTTAAATCGCATTTTCTCGGCGAGCTGAGCACTTTTTCTGAATTGTGCCGCTCCCGTCACTCTGGTTAGGTTGGCATCGAAAAAAACGCTCTCGGGTGCTTTAGAGTGCCGAGTTTATTACTGCGCATCGAGAAATGACCACCTCCAACGTTTGGTTTATGTTTTATAAGCATTTTTAATTTTATTGCTTAAATCGCATTTTCTCGGCGAGCTGAGCACTTTTTCTGAATTGTGCCGCTCCCGTCACTCTGGTTAGGTTGGCATCGAAAAAAACGCTCTCGGGTGCTTTAGAGTGCCGAGTTTATTACTGCGCATTAAGAAATGACCACCTCCAACGTTTGGTTTATGTTTTATAAGCATTTTTAATTGTATTGCTTAAATCGCATTTTCTCGGCGAGCTGAGCGCTTTTTCTGAATTGTGCCGCTCCCGTCACTCTGGTTAGGTTGGCATCGAAAAAAACGCTCTCGGGTGCTTTAGAGTGCCGAGTTTATCACTGCGCATGAAGAAATGACCACCTCCAACGTTTGGTTTATGTTTTATAAGCATTTTTAATTTTATTGCTTAAATCGCATTTTCTCGGCGAGCTGAGCGCTTTTTCTGAATTGTGCCGCTCCCGTAACTCTGGTTAGGTTGGCATCGAAAAAAACGCTCTCGGGTGCTTTAGAGTGCCGAGTTTATCACTGCGCATGAAGAAATGACCACTTCCAACGTTTGGTTTATGTTTTATAAGCATTTTTAATTTTATTGCTTAAATCGCATTTTCTCGGCGAGCTGAGCACTTTTTCTGAATTGTGCCGCTCCCGTCACTCTGGTTAGGTTGGCATCGAAAAAAACGCTCTCGGGTGCTCTAGAGTGCCGAGTTTATTACTGCGCATTAAGAAATGACCACCTCCAACGTTTGGTTTATGTTTTATAAGCATTTTTAATTTTATTGCTTAAATCGCATTTTCTCGGCGAGCTGAGCACTTTTTCTGAATTTTGCCGCTCCCGTCACTCTGGTTAGGTTGGCATCGAAAAAAACGCTCTCGGGTGCTTTAGAGTGCCGAGTTTATTACTGCGCATTAAGAAATGACCACCTCCAACGTTTGGTTTATGTTTTATAAGCATTTTTAATTTTATTGCTTAAATCGCATTTTCTCGTCGAGCTGAGCACTTTTTCTGAATTGTGCCGCTCCCGTCACTCTGGTTAGGTTGGCATCGAAAAAAACGCTATCGGGTGCTTTAGAGTGCCGAGTTATTCACTGCGCATGAAGAAATGACCACCTCCAACGTTTGGTTTATGTTTTATAAGCATTTTTAATTTTATTGCTTAAATCGCATTTTCTCGGCGAGCTGAGCACTTTTTCTGAATTGTGCCGCTCCCGTCACTCTGGTTAGGTTGGCATCGAAAAAAACGCTCTCGGGTGCTTTAGAGTGCCGAGTTTATCACTGCGCATGAAGAAATGACCACCTCCAACGTTTGGTTTATGTTTTATAAGCATTTTTAATTTTATTGCTTAAATCGCATTTTCTCGGCGAGCTGAGCGCTTTTTCTGAATTGTGCCGCTCCCGTCACTCTGGTTAGGTTGGCATCGAAAAAAACGCTCTCGGGTGCTTTAGAGTGCCGAGTTATTCACTGCGCATGAAGAAATGACCACCTCCAATGTTTGGTTTATGTTTAATAAGCATTTTTAATTTTATTGCTTAAATCGCATTTTCTCGGCGAGCTGAGCGCTTTTTCTGAATTGTGCCGCTCCCGTCACTCTGGTTAGGTTGGCATCGAAAAAAACGCTCTCGGGTGCTTTAGAGTGCCGAGTTATTCACTGCGCATGAAGAAATGAACACCTCCAACGTTTGGTTTATGTTTAATAAGCATTTTTAATTTTATTGCTTAAATCGCATTTTCTCGGCGAGCTGAGCACTTTTTCTGAATTGTGCCGCTCCCGTCACTCTGGTTAGGTTGGCATCGAAAAAAACGCTCTCGGGTGCTTTAGAGTGCCGAGTTTATTACTGCGCATTAAGAAATGACCACCTCCAACGTTTGGTTTATGTTTTATAAGCATTTTTAATTTTATTGCTTAAATCGCATTTTCTCGGCGAGCTGAGCACTTTTTCTGAATTGTGCCGCTCCCGTCACTCTGGTTAGGTTGGCATCGAAAAAAACGCTCTCGGGTGCTTTAGAGTGCCGAGTTTATTACTGCGCATTAAGAAATGACCACCTCCAACGTTTGGTTTATGTTTTATAAGCATTTTTAATTTTATTGCTTAAATCGCATTTTCTCGGCGAGCTGAGCACTTTTTCTGAATTGTGCCGCTCCCGTCACTCTGGTTAGGTTGGCATCGAAAAAAACGCTCTCGGGTGCTTTAGAGTGCCGAGTTTATTACTGCGCATTAAGAAATGACCACCTCCAACGTTTGGTTTATGTTTTATAAGCATTTTTAATTTTATTGCTTAAATCGCATTTTCTCGGCGAGCTGAGCACTTTTTCTGAATTGTGCCGCTCCCGTCACTCTGGTTAGGTTGGCATCGAAAAAAACGCTCTCGGGTGCTTTAGAGTGCCGAGTTATTCACTGCGCATGAAGAAATGACCACCTCCAACGTTTGGTTTATGTTTAATAAGCATTTTTAATTTTATTGCTTGAATCGCATTTTCTCGGCGAGCTGAGCACTTTTTCTGAATTGTGCCGCTCCCGTCACTCTGGTTAGGTTGGCATCGAAAAAAACGCTCTCGGGTGCTTTAGAGTGCCGAGTTTATCACTGCGCATGAAGAAATGACCACCTCCAACGTTTGGTTTATGTTTTATAAGCATTTTTAATTTTATTGCTTAAATCGCATTTTCTCGGCGAGCTGAGCACTTTTTCTGAATTGTGCCGCTCCCGTCACTCTGGTTAGGTTGGCATCGAAAAAAACGCTCTCGGGTGCTTTAGAGTGCCGAGTTTATCACTGCGCATGAAGAAATGACCACCTCCATTGTTTGGTTTATGTTTTATAAGCATTTTTAATTTTATTGCTTAAATCGCATTTTCTCGGCGAGCTGAGCGCTTTTTCTGAATTGTGCCGCTCCCGTCACTCTGGTTAGGTTGGCATCGAAAAAAACGCTCTCGGGTGCTTTAGAGTGCCGAGTTTATTACTGCGCATTAAGAAATGACCACCTCCAACGTTTGGTTTATGTTTTATAAGCATTTTTAATTTTATTGCTTAAATCGCATTTTCTCGGCGAGCTGAGCACTTTTTCTGAATTGTGCCGCTCCCGTCACTCTGGTTAGGTTGGCATCGAAAAAAACGCTCTCGGGTGCTTTAGAGTGCCGAGTTTATTACTGCGCATTAAGAAATGACCACCTCCAACGTTTGGTTTATGTTTTATAAGCATTTTTAATTTTATTGCTTAAATCGCATTTTCTCGGCGAGCTGAGCACTTTTTCTGAATTGTGCCGCTCCCGTCACTCTGGTTAGGTTGGCATCGAAAAAAACGCTATCGGGTGCTTTAGATTGCCGAGTTATTCACTGCGCATGAAGAAATGACCACCTCCAACGTTTGGTTTATGTTTAATAAGCATTTTTAATTTTATTGCTTAAATCGCAATTTCTCGGCGAGCTGAGCACTTTTTCTGAATTGTGCCGCTCCCGTCACTCTGGTTAGGTTGGCATCGAAAAAAACGCTCTCGGGTGCTTTAGAGTGCCGAGTTTATTACTGCGCATTAAGAAATGACCACCTCCAACGTTTGGTTTATGTTTTATAAGCATTTTTAATTTTATTGCTTAAATCGCATTTTCTCGGCGAGCTGAGCACTTTTTCTGAATTGTGCCGCTCCGTCACTCTGGTTAGGTTGGCATCGAAAAAAAGCTCTCGGGTGCTTTAGAGTGCCGAGTTTATTACTGCGCATTAAGAAATGACCACCTCCAACGTTTGGTTTATGTTTTATAAGCATTTTTAAATTTTATTGCTTAAATCGCATTTTCTCGGCGAGCTGAGCGCTTTTTCTGAATTGTGCCGCTCCCGTCACTCTGTTAGGTTGGCATCGAAAAAAACGCTCTCGGGTGCTTTAGAGTGCCGAGTTATTCACTGCGCATGAAGAAATGACCACCTCCAACGTTTGGTTTATGTTTAATAAGCATTTTTAATTTTATTGCTTAAATCGCATTTTCTCGGCGAGCTGAGCACTTTTTCTGAATTGTGCCGCTCCCGTCACTCTGGTTAGGTTGGCATCGAAAAAAACGCTCTCGGGTGCTTTAGAGTGCCGAGTTTATTACTGCGCATTAAGAAATGACCACCTCCAACGTTTGGTTTATGTTTTATAAGCATTTTTAATTTTATTGCTTAAATCGCATTTTCTCGGCGAGCTGAGCGCTTTTTCTGAATTGTGCCGCTCCCGTCACTCTGGTTAGGTTGGCATCGAAAAAAACGCTTTCGGGTGCTTTAGAGTGCCGAGTTATTCACTGCGCATGAAGAAATGACCACCTCCAACGTTTGGTTTATGTTTAATAAGCATTTTTAATTTTATTGCTTAAATCGCATTTTCTCGGCGAGCTGAGCACTTTTTCTGAATTGTGCCGCTCCCGTCACTCTGGTTAGGTTGGCATCGAAAAAAACGCTCTCGGGTGCTTTAGAGTGCCGAGTTTATTACTGCGCATTAAGAAATGACCACCTCCAACGTTTGGTTTATGTTTTATAAGCATTTTTAATTTTATTGCTTAAATCGCATTTTCTCGGCGAGCTGAACACTTTTTCTGAATTGTGCCGCTCCCGTCACTCTGGTTAGGTTGGCATCGAAAAAAACGCTCTCGGGTGCTTTAGAGTGCCGAGTTTATCACTGCGCATGAAGAAATGACCACCTCCAACGTTTGGTTTATGTTTAATAAGCATTTTTAATTTTATTGCTTAAATCGCATTTTCTCGGCGAGCTGAGCACTTTTTCTGAATTGTGCCGCTCCCGTCACTCTGGTTAGGTTGGCATCGAAAAAAACGCTCTCGGGTGCTTTAGAGTGCCGAGTTATTCACTGCGCATGAAGAAATGACCACCTCCAACGTTTGGTTTATGTTTTATAAGCATTTTTAATTTTATTGCTTAAATCGCATTTTCTCGGCGAGCTGAGCACTTTTTCTGAATTGTGCCGCTCCCGTCACTCTGGTTAGGTTGGCATCGAAAAAAACGCTCTCGGGTGCTTTAGAGTGCCGAGTTTATCACTGCGCATGAAGAAATGACCACCTCCAACGTTTGGTTTATGTTTTATAAGCATTTTTAATTTTATTGCTTAAATCGCATTTTCTCGGCGAGCTGAGCGCTTTTTCTGAATTGTGCCGCTCCCGTAACTCTGGTTAGGTTGGCATCGAAAAAAACGCTCTCGGGAGCTTTAGAGTGCCGAGTTTATCACTGCGCATGAAGAAATGACCACTTCCAACGTTTGGTTTATGTTTTATAAGCATTTTTAATTTTATTGCTTAAATATCATTTTGTCGGCGAGCTGAGCACTTTTTCTGAATTGTGCCGCTCCCGTCACTCTGGTTAGGTTGGCATCGAAAAAAACGCTCTCGGGTGCTTTAGAGTGCCGAGTTTATTACTGCGCATTAAGAAATGACCACCTCCAACGTTTGGTTTATGTTTTATAAGCATTTTTAATTTTATTGCTTAAATCGCATTTTCTCGGCGAGCTGAGCGCTTTTTCTGAATTGTGCCGCTCCCGTCACTCTGGTTAGGTTGGCATCGAAAAAAACGCTCTCGGGTGCTTTAGAGTGCCGAGTTATTCACTGCGCATGAAGAAATGACCACCTCCAACGTTTGGTTTATGTTTTATAAGCATTTTTAATTTTATTGCTTAAATCGCATTTTCTCGGCGAGCTGAGCACTTTTTCTGAATTGTGCCGCTCCCGTCACTCTGGTTAGGTTGGCATCGAAAAAAACGCTCTCGGGTGCTTTAGAGTGCCGAGTTTATTACTGCGCATTGAGAAATGACCACCTCCAACGTTTGGTTTATGTTTTATAAGCATTTTTAATTTTATTGCTTAAATCGCATTTTCTCGGCGAGCTGAGCACTTTTTCTGAATTGTGCCGCTCCCGTCACTCTGGTTAGGTTGGCATCGAAAAAAACGCTCTCGGGTGCTTTAGAGTGCCGACTTTATTACTGCGCATTAAGAAATGACCACCTCCAACGTTTGGTTTATGTTTTATAAGCATTTTTAATTTTATTGCTTAAATCGCATTTTCTCGGCGAGCTGAGCGCTTTTTCTGAATTGTGCCGCTCCCGTCACTCTGGTTAGGTTGGCATCGAAAAAAACGCTCTCGGGTGCTTTAGAGTGCCGAGTTTATCACTGCGCATGAAGAAATGACCACCTCCAACGTTTGGTTTATGTTTTATAAGCATTTTTAATTTTATTGCTTAAATCGCATTTTCTCGGCGAGCTGAGCGCTTTTTCTGAATTGTGCCGCTCCCGTAACTCTGGTTAGGTTGGCATCGAAAAAAACGCTCTCGGGTGCTTTAGAGTGCCGAGTTTATCACTGCGCATGAAGAAATGACCACTTCCAACGTTTGGTTTATGTTTTATAAGCATTTTTAATTTTATTGCTTAAATCGCATTTTCTCGGCGAGCTGAGCACTTTTTCTGAATTGTGCCGCTCCCGTCACTCTGGTTAGGTTGGCATCGAAAAAAACGCTCTCGGGTGCTCTAGAGTGCCGAGTTTATTACTGCGCATTAAGAAATGACCACCTCCAACGTTTGGTTAATGTTTTATAAGCATTTTTAATTTTATTGCTTAAATCGCATTTTCTCGGCGAGCTGAGCACTTTTTCTGAATTGTGCCGCTCCCGTCACTCTGGTTAGGTTGGCATCGAAAAAAACGCTCTCGGGTGCTTTAGAGTGCCGAGTTTATTACTGCGCATTAAGAAATGACCACCTCCAACGTTTGGTTTATGTTTTATAAGCATTTTTAATTTTATTGCTTAAATCGCATTTTCTCGGCGAGCTGAGCACTTTTTCTGAATTGTGCCGCTCCCGTCACTCTGGTTAGGTTGGCATCGAAAAAAACGCTCTCGGGTGCTTTAGAGTGCCGAGTTATTCACTGCGCATGAAGAAATGACCACCTCCAACGTTTGGTTTATGTTTTATAAGCATTTTTAATTTTATTGCTTAAATCGCATTTTCTCGGCGAGCTGAGCACTTTTTCTGAATTGTGCCGCTCCCGTCACTCTGGTTAGGTTGGCATCGAAAAAAACGCTCTCGGGTGCTTTAGAGTGCCGAGTTTATCACTGCGCATGAAGAAATGACCACCTCCAACGTTTGGTTTATGTTTTATAAGCATTTTTAATTTTATTGCTTAAATCGCATTTTCTCGGCGAGCTGAGCGCTTTTTCTGAATTGTGCCGCTCCCGTCACTCTGGTTAGGTTGGCATCGAAAAAAACGCTCTCGGGTGCTTTAGAGTGCCGAGTTATTCACTGCGCATGAAGAAATGACCACCTCCAACGTTTGGTTTATGTTTTATAAGCATTTTTAATTTTATTGCTTAAATCGCATTTTCTCGGCGAGCTGAGCGCTTTTTCTGAATTGTGCCGCTCCCGTCACTCTGGTTAGGTTGGCATCGAAAAAAACGCTCTCGGGTGCTTTAGAGTGCCGAGTTATTCACTGCGCATGAAGAAATGACCACCTCCAATGTTTGGTTTATGTTTAATAAGCATTTTTAATTGTATTGCTTATATCGCATTTTCTCGGCGAGCTGAGCGCTTTTTCTGAATTGTGCCGCTCCCGTCACTCTGGTTAGGTTGGCATCGAAAAAAACGCTCTCGGGTGCTTTAAAGTGCCGAGTTATTCACTGCGCATGAAGTAATGACCACCTCCAACGTTTGGTTTATGTTTAATAAGCATTTTTAATTTTATTGCTTAAATCGCATTTTCTCGGCGAGCTGAGCACTTTTTCTGAATTGTGCCGCTCCCGTCACTCTGGTTAGGTTGGCATCGAAAAAAACGCTCTCGGGTGCTTTAGAGTGCCGAGTTTATTACTGCGCATTAGGAAATGACCACCTCCAACGTTTGGTTTATGTTTTATAAGCATTTTTAATTTTATTGCTTAAATCGCATTTTCTCGGCGAGCTGAGCGCTTTTTCTGAATTGTGCCGCTCCCGTCACTCTGGTTAGGTTGGCATCGAAAAAAACGCTCTCGGGTGCTTTAGAGTGCCGAGTTTATTACTGCGCATTAAGAAATGACCACCTCCAACGTTTGGTCTATGTTTTATAAGCATTTTTAATTTTATTGCTTAAATCGCATTTTCTCGGCGAGCTGAGCACTTTTTCTGAATTGTGCCGCTCCCGTCACTCTGGTTAGGTTGGCATCGAAAAAAACGCTCTCGGGTGCTTTAGAGTGCCGAGTTTATTACTGCGCATTAAGAAATGACCACCTCCAACGTTTGGTTTATGTTTTATAAGCATTTTTAATTTTATTGCTTAAATCGCATTTTCTCGTCGAGCTGAGCACTTTTTCTGAATTGTGCCGCTCCCGTCACTCTGGTTAGGTTGGCATCGAAAAAAACGCTATCGGGTGCTTTAGAGTGCCGAGTTATTCACTGCGCATGAAGAAATGACCACCTCCAACGTTTGGTTTATGTTTTATAAGCATTTTTAATTTTATTGCTTAAATCGCATTTTCTCGGCGAGCTGAGCACTTTTTCTGAATTGTGCCGCTCCCGTCACTCTGGTTAGGTTGGCATCGAAAAAAACGCTCTCGGGTGCTTTAGAGTGCCGAGTTTATCACTGCGCATGAAGAAATGACCACCTCCAACGTTTGGTTTATGTTTTATAAGCATTTTTAATTTTATTGCTTAAATCGCATTTTCTCGGCGAGCTGAGCGCTTTTTCTGAATTGTGCCGCTCCCGTCACTCTGGTTAGGTTGGCATCGAAAAAAACGCTCTCGGGTGCTTTAGAGTGCCGAGTTTATTACTGCGCATTAAGAAATGACCACCTCCAACGTTTGGTTTATGTTTTATAAGCATTTTTAATTTTATTGCTTAAATCGCATTTTCTCGGCGAGCTGAGCGCTTTTTCTGAATTGTGCCGCTCCCGTCACTCTGGTTAGGTTGGCATCGAAAGAAACGCTCTCGGGTGCTTTAGAGTGCCGAGTTTATCACTGCGCATGAAGAAATGACCACCTCCAACGTTTGGTTTATGTTTTATAAGCATTTTTAATTTTATTGCTTAAATCGCATTTTCTCGGCGAGCTGAGCACTTTTTCTGAATTGTGCCGCTCCCGTCACTCTGGTTAGGTTGGCATCGAAAAAAACGCTCTCGGGTGCTTTAGAGTGCCGAGTTTATCACTGCGCATGAAGAAATGACCACCTCCAACGTTTGGTTTATGTTTTATAAGCATTTTTAATTTTATTGCTTAAATCGCATTTTCTCGGCGAGCTGAGCGCTTTTTCTGAATTGTGCCTGTCCCGTCACTCTGGTTAGGTTGGCATCGAAAAAAACGCTCTCGGGTGCTTTAGAGTGCCGAGTTATTCACTGCGCATGAAGAAATGACCACCTCCAACGTTTGGTTTATGTTTAATAAGCATTTTTAATTTTATTGCTTAAATCGCATTTTCTCGGCGAGCTGAGCACTTTTTCTGAATTGTGCCGTCCCGTCACTCTGGTTAGGTTGGCATCGAAAAAAACGCTCACGGGTGCTTTAGAGTGCCGAGTTTATTACTGCGCATTAAGAAATGACCACCTCCAACGTTTGGTTTATGTTTTATAAGCATTTTTAATTTTATTGCTTAAATCGCATTTTCTCGGCGAGCTGAGCACTTTTTCTGAATTGTGCCGCTCCCGTCACTCTGGTTAGGTTGGCATCGAAAAAAACGCTCTCGGGTGCTTTAGAGTGCCGAGTTATTCACTGCGCATGGAGAAATGACCACCTCCAACGTTTGGTTTATGTTTTATAAGCATTTTTAATTTTATTGCTTAAATCGCATTTTCTCGGCGAGCTGAGCACTTTTTCTGAATTGTGCCGCTCCCGTCACTCTGGTTAGGTTGGCATCGAAAAAAACGCTCTCGGGTGCTTTAGAGTGCCGATTATCACTGCGCATGAAGAAATGACCACCTCCAACGTTTGGTTTATGTTTTATGAGCATTTTCAATTTTATTGCTTAAATCGCATTTTCTCGGCGAGCTGAGCGCTTTTTCTGAATTGTGCCGCTCCCGTCACTCTGGTTAGGTTGGCATCGAAAAAAACGCTCTCGGGTGCTTTAGAGTGCCGAGTTATTCACTGCGCATGAAGAAATGACCACCTCCAACGTTTGGTTTATGTTTAATAAGCATTTTTAATTTTATTGCTTAAATCGCATTTTCTCGGCGAGCTGAGCGCTTTTTCTGAATTGTGCCGCTCCCGTAACTCTGGTTAGGTTGGCATCGAAAAAAACGCTCTCGGGTGCTTTAGAGTGCCGAGTTTATCACTGCGCATGAAGAAATGACCACTTCCAACGTTTGGTTTATGTTTTATAAGCATTTTTAATTTTATTGCTTAAATCGCATTTTCTCGGCGAGCTGAGCGCTTTTTCTGAATTGTGCCGCTCCCGTCACTCTGGTTAGGTTGGCATCGAAAAAAACGCTCTCGGGTGCTTTAGAGTGCCGAGTTATTCACTGCGCATGAAGAAATGACCACCTCCAACGTTTGGTTTATGTTTAATAAGCATTTTTAATTTTATTGCTTAAATCGCATTTTCTCGGCGAGCTGAGCGCTTTTTCTGAATTGTGCCGCTCCCGTCACTCTGGTTAGGTTGGCATCGAAAAAAACGCTCTCGGGTGCTTTAGAGTGCCGAGTTATTCACTGCGCATGAAGAAATGACCACCTCCACCGTTTGGTTTATGTTTAATAAGCATTTTTAATTTTATTGCTTAAATCGCATTTTCTCGGCGAGCTGAGCACTTTTTCTGAATTGTGCCGCTCCCGTCACTCTGGTTAGGTTGGCATCGAAAAAAACGCTCTCGGGTGCTTTAGAGTGCCGAGTTTATTACTGCGCATTAAGAAATGACCACCTCCAACGTTTGGTTTATTTTTTATAAGCATTTTTAATTTTATTGCTTAAATCGCATTTTCTCGGCGAGCTGAGCACTTTTTCTGAATTGTGCCGCTCCCGTCACTCTGGTTAGGTTGGCATCGAAAAAAACGCTCTCGGGTGCTTTAGAGTGCCGAGTTATTCACTGCGCACGAAGAAATGACCACCTCCAACGTTTGGTTTATGTTTTATAAGCATTTTTAATTTTATTGCTTAAATCGCATTTTCTCGGCGAGCTGAGCGCTTTTTCTGAATTTTGCCGCTCCCGTCACTCTGGTTAGGTTGGCATCGAAAAAAACGCTCTCGGGTGCTTTAGAGTGCCGAGTTTATTACTGCGCATTAAGAAATGACCACCTCCAACGTTTGGTTTATGTTTTATAAGCATTTTTAATTTTATTGCTTAAATCGCATTTTCTCGGCGAGCTGAGCACTTTTTCTGAATTGTGCCGCTCCCGTCACTCTGGTTAGGTTGGCATCGAAAAAAACGCTCTCGGGTGCTTTAGAGTGCCGAGTTTATTACTGCGCATTAAGAAATGACCACCTCCAACGTTTGGTTTATGTTTTATAAGCATTTTTAATTTTATTGCTTAAATCGCATTTTCTCGGCGAGCTGAGCACTTTTTCTGAATTGTGCCGCTCCCGTCACTCTGGTTAGGTTGGCATCGAAAAAAACGCTATCGGGTGCTTTAGAGTGCCGAGTTATTCACTGCGCATGAAGAAATGACCACCTCCAACGTTTGGTTTATGTTTAATAAGCATTTTTAATTTTATTGCTTAAATCGCATTTTCTCGGCGAGCTGAGCGCTTTTTCTGAATTGTGCCGCTCCCGTCACTCTGGTTAGGTTGGCATCGAAAAAAACGCTCACGGGTGCTTTAGAGTGCCGAGTTATTCACTGCGCATGAAGAAATGACCACCTCCAACGTTTGGTTTATGTTTAATAAGCATTTTTAATTTTATTGCTTAAATCGCATTTTCTCGGCGAGCTGAGCACTTTTTCTGAATTGTGCCGCTCCCGTCACTCTGGTTAGGTTGGCATCGAAAAAAACGCTCTCGGGTGCTTTAGAGTGCCGAGTTTATTACTGCGCATTAAGAAATGACCACCTCCAACGTTTGGTTTATGTTTAATAAGCATTTTTAATTTTATTGCTTAAATCGCATTTTCTCGGCGAGCTGAGCGCTTTTTCTGAATTGTGCCGCTCCCGTCACTCTGGTTAGGTTGGCATCGAAAAAAACGCTCTCGGGTGCTTTAGAGTGCCGAGTTATTCACTGCGCATGAAGAAATGACCACCTCCAACGTTTGGTTTATGTTTAATAAGCATTTTTAATTTTATTGCTTAAATCGCATTTTCTCGGCGAGCTGAGCACTTTTTCTGAATTGTGCCGCTCCCGTCACTCTGGTTAGGTTGGCATCGAAAAAAACGCTCTCGGGTGTTTTAGAGTGCCGAGTTTATTACTGCGCATTAGGAAATGACCACCTCCAACGTTTGGTTTATGTTTTATAAGCATTTTTAATTTTATTGCTTAAATCGCATTTTCTCGGCGAGCTGAGCGCTTTTTCTGAATTGTGCCGCTCCCGTCACTCTGGTTAGGTTGGCATCGAAAAAAACGCTCTCGGGTGCTTTAGAGTGCCGAGTTTATTACTGCGCATTAAGAAATGACCACCTCCAACGTTTGGTTTATGTTTTATAAGCATTTTTAATTTTATTGCTTAAATCGCATTTTCTCGGCGAGCTGAGCACTTTTTCTGAATTGTGCCGCTCCCGTCACTCTGGTTAGGTTGGCATCGAAAAAAACGCTCTCGGGTGCTTTAGAGTGCCGAGTTTATTACTGCGCATTGAGAAATGACCACCTCCAACGTTTGGTTTATGTTTTATAAGCATTTTTAATTTTATTGCTTAAATCGCATTTTCTCGGCGAGCTGAGCACTTTTTCTGAATTGTGCCGCTCCCGTCACTCTGGTTAGGTTGGCATCGAAAAAAACGCTCTCGGGTGCTTTAGAGTGCCGAGTTTATTACTGCGCATTAAGAAATGACCACCTCCAACGTTTGGTTTATGTTTTATAAGCATTTTTAATTTTATTGCTTAAATCGCATTTTCTCGGCGAGCTGAGCGCTTTTTCTGAATTGTGCCGCTCCCGTCACTCTGGTTAGGTTGGCATCGAAAAAAACGCTCTCGGGTGCTTTAGAGTGCCGAGTTTATCACTGCGCATGAAGAAATGACCACCTCCAACGTTTGGTTTATGTTTTATAAGCATTTTTAATTTTATTGCTTAAATCGCATTTTCTCGGCGAGCTGAGCGCTTTTTCTGAATTGTGCCGCTCCCGTAACTCTGGTTAGGTTGGCATCGAAAAAAACGCTCTCGGGTGCTTTAGAGTGCCGAGTTTATCACTGCGCATGAAGAAATGACCACTTCCAACGTTTGGTTTATGTTTTATAAGCATTTTTAATTTTATTGCTTAAATCGCATTTTCTCGGCGAGCTGAGCACTTTTTCTGAATTGTGCCGCTCCCGTCACTCTGGTTAGGTTGGCATCGAAAAAAACGCTCTCGGGTGCTTTAGAGTGCCGAGTTTATTACTGCGCATTAAGAAATGACCACCTCCAACGTTTGGTTTATGTTTTATAAGCATTTTTAATTTTATTGCTTAAATCGCATTTTCTCGGCGAGCTGAGCACTTTTTCTGAATTGTGCCGCTCCCGTCACTCTGGTTAGGTTGGCATCGAAAAAAACGCTCTCGGGTGCTTTAGAGTGCCGAGTTATTCACTGCGCATGAAGAAATGACCACCTCCAACGTTTGGTTTATGTTTTATAAGCATTTTTAATTTTATTGCTTAAATCGCATTTTCTCGGCGAGCTGAGCACTTTTTCTGAATTGTGCCGCTCCCGTCACTCTGGTTAGGTTGGCATCGAAAAAAACGCTCTCGGGTGCTTTAGAGTGCCGAGTTTATCACTGCGCATGAAGAAATGACCACCTCCAACGTTTGGTTTATGTTTTATAAGCATTTTTAATTTTATTGCTTAAATCGCATTTTCTCGGCGAGCTGAGCGCTTTTTCTGAATTGTGCCGCTCCCGTCACTCTGGTTAGGTTGGCATCGAAAAAAACGCTCTCGGGTGCTTTAGAGTGCCGAGTTATTCACTGCGCATGAAGAAATGACCACCTCCAATGTTTGGTTTATGTTTAATAAGCATTTTTAATTTTATTGCTTAAATCGCATTTTCTCGGCGAGCTGAGCGCTTTTTCTGAATTGTGCCGCTCCCGTCACTCTGGTTAGGTTGGCATCGAAAAAAACGCTCTCGGGTGCTTTAGAGTGCCGAGTTATTCACTGCGCATGAAGAAATGACCACCTCCAACGTTTGGTTTATGTTTAATAAGCATTTTTAATTTTATTGCTTAAATCGCATTTTCTCGGCGAGCTGAGCACTTTTTCTGAATTGTGCCGCTCCCGTCACTCTGGTTAGGTTGGCATCGAAAAAAACGCTCTCGGGTGCTTTAGAGTAACGAGTTTATTACTGCGCATTAAGAAATGACCACCTCCAACGTTTGGTTTATGTTTTATAAGCATTTTTAATTTTATTGCTTAAATCGCATTTTCTCGGCGAGCTGAGCACTTTTTCTGAATTGTGCCGCTCCCGTCACTCTGGTTAGGTTGGCATCGAAAAAAACGCTTTCGGGTGCTTTAGAGTGCCGAGTTTATTACTGCGCATTAAGAAATGACCACCTCCAACGTTTGGTTTATGTTTTATAAGCATTTTTAATTTTATTGCTTAAATCGCATTTTCTCGGCGAGCTGAGCACTTTTTCTGAATTGTGCCGCTCCCGTCACTCTGGTTAGGTTGGCATCGAAAAAAACGCTCTCGGGTGCTTTAGAGTGCCGAGTTTATCACTGCGCATGAAGAAATGACCACCTCCAACGTTTGGTTTATGTTTAATAAGCATTTTTAATTTTATTGCTTAAATCGCATTTTCTCGGCGAGCTGAGCACTTTTTCTGAATTGTGCCGCTCCCGTCACTCTGGTTAGGTTGGCATCGAAAAAAACGCTCTCGGGTGCTTTAGAGTGCCGACTTTATCACTGCGCATGAAGAAATGACCACCTCCAACGTTTGGTTTATGTTTTATAAGCATTTTAAATTTTATTGCTTAAATCGCATTTTCTCGGCGAGCTGAGCACTTTTTCTGAATTGTGCCGCTCCCGTCACTCTGGTTAGGTTGGCATCGAAAAAAACGCTCACGGGTGCTTTAGAGTGCCGAGTTTATTACTGCGCATTAAGAAATGACCACCTCCAACGTTTGGTTTATGTTTTATAAGCATTTTTAATTTTATTGCTTAAATCGCATTTTCTCGGCGAGCTGAGCACTTTTTCTGAATTGTGCCGCTCCCGTCACTCTGGTTAGGTTGGCATCGAACAAAACGCTCTCGGGTGCTTTAGAGTGCCGAGTTATTCACTGCGCATGAAGAAATGACCACCTCCAACGTTTGGTTTATGTTTTATAAGCATTTTTAATTTTATTGCTTAAATCGCATTTTCTCGGCGAGCTGAGCGCTTTTTCTGAATTGTGCCGCTCCCGTCACTCTGGTTAGGTTGGCATCGAAAAAAACGCTCTCGGGTGCTTTAGAGTGCCGAGTTTATTACTGCGCATTAAGAAATGACCACCTCCAACGTTTGGTTTATGTTTTATAAGCATTTTTAATTTTATTGCTAAAATCGCATTTTCTCGGCGAGCTGAGCACTTTTTCTGAATTGTGCCGCTCCCGTCACTCTGGTTAGGTTGGCATCGAAAAAAACGCTCTCGGGTGCTTTAGAGTGCCGAGTTTATCACTGCGCATGAAGAAATGACCACCTCCAACGTTTGGTTTATGTTTTATAAGCATTTTTAATTTTATTGCTTAAATCGCATTTTCTCGGCGAGCTGAGCGCTTTTTCTGAATTG
Organism: Syngnathus typhle; assembly: GCF_033458585.1. Lineage (NCBI taxonomy): Eukaryota > Metazoa > Chordata > Actinopteri > Syngnathiformes > Syngnathidae > Syngnathus > Syngnathus typhle. The sequence continues at coordinate 305,038 of NW_026871960.1, read as the reverse complement.
TGCCGCTCCCGTCACTCTGGTTAGGTTGGCATCGAAAAAAACGCTCTCGGGTGCTTTAGAGTGCCGAGTTTATCACTGCGCATGAAGAAATGACCACCTCCAACGTTTGGTTTATGTTTTATAAGCATTTTTAATTTTATTGCTTAAATCGCATTTTCTCGGCGAGCTGAGCACTTTTTCTGAATTGTGCCGCTCCCGTCACTCTGGTTAGGTTGGCATCGAAAAAAACGCTCTCGGGTGCTTTAGAGTGCCGAGTTTATCACTGCGCATGAAGAAATGACCACCTCCAACGTTTGGTTTATGTTTTATAAGCATTTTTAATTTTATTGCTTAAATCGCATTTTCTCGGCGAGCTGAGCGCTTTTTCTGAATTGTGCCTGTCCCGTCACTCTGGTTAGGTTGGCATCGAAAAAAACGCTCTCGGGTGCTTTAGAGTGCCGAGTTATTCACTGCGCATGAAGAAATGACCACCTCCAACGTTTGGTTTATGTTTAATAAGCATTTTTAATTTTATTGCTTAAATCGCATTTTCTCGGCGAGCTGAGCGCTTTTTCTGAATTGTGCCGCTCCCGTCACTCTGGTTAGGTTGGCATCGAAAAAAACGCTCTCGGGTGCTTTAGAGTGCCGAGTTATTCACTGCGCATGAAGAATTGACAACCTCCAACGTTTGGTTTATGTTTAATAAGCATTTTTAATTTTATTGCTTAAATCGCATTTTCTCGGCGAGCTGAGCACTTTTTCTGAATTGTGCCGCTCCCGTCACTCTGGTTAGGTTGGCATCGAAAAAAACGCTCTCGGGTGCTTTAGAGTGCCGAGTTTATTACTGCGCATTAAGAAATGACCACCTCCAACGTTTGGTTTATGTTTTATAAGCATTTTTAATTTTATTGCTTAAATCGCATTTTCTCGGCGAGCTGAGCGCTTTTTCTGAATTGTGCCGCTCCCGTCACTCTGGTTAGGTTGGCATCGAAAAAAACGCTCTCGGGTGCTTTAGAGTGCCGAGTTTATTACTGCGCATTAAGAAATGACCACCTCCAACGTTTGGTTTATGTTTTATAAGCATTTTTAATTTTATTGCTTAAATCGCATTTTCTCGGCGAGCTGAGCACTTTTTCTGAATTGTGCCGTCCCGTCACTCTGGTTAGGTTGGCATCGAAAAAAACGCTCACGGGTGCTTTAGAGTGCCGAGTTTATTACTGCGCATTAAGAAATGACCACCTCCAACGTTTGGTTTATGTTTTATAAGCATTTTTAATTTTATTGATTAAATCGCATTTTCTCGGCGAGCTGAGCACTTTTTCTGAATTGTGCCGCTCCCGTCACTCTGGTTAGGTTGGCATCGAAAAAAACGCTCTCGGGTGCTTTAGAGTGCCGAGTTATTCACTGCGCATGGAGAAATGACCACCTCCAACGTTTGGTTTATGTTTTATAAGCATTTTTAATTTTATTGCTTAAATCGCATTTTCTCGGCGAGCTGAGCACTTTTTCTGAATTGTGCCGCTCCCGTCACTCTGGTTAGGTTGGCATCGAAAAAAACGCTCTCGGGTGCTTTAGAGTGCCGATTATCACTGCGCATGAAGAAATGACCACCTCCAACGTTTGGTTTATGTTTTATAAGCATTTTCAATTTTATTGCTTAAATCGCATTTTCTCGGCGAGCTGAGCGCTTTTTCTGAATTGTGCCGCTCCCGTCACTCTGGTTAGGTTGGCATCGAAAAAAACGCTCTCGGGTGCTTTAGAGTGCCGAGTTATTCACTGCGCATGAAGAAATGACCACCTCCAACGTTTGGTTTATGTTTAATAAGCATTTTTAATTTTATTGCTTAAATCGCATTTTCTCGGCGAGCTGAGCGCTTTTTCTGAATTGTGCCGCTCCCGTAACTCTGGTTAGGTTGGCATCGAAAAAAACGCTCTCGGGTGCTTTAGAGTGCCGAGTTTATCACTGCGCATGAAGAAATGACCACTTCCAACGTTTGGTTTATGTTTTATAAGCATTTTTAATTTTATTGCTTAAATCGCATTTTCTCGGCGAGCTGAGCGCTTTTTCTGAATTGTGCCGCTCCCGTCACTCTGGTTAGGTTGGCATCGAAAAAAACGCTCTCGGGTGCTTTAGAGTGCCGAGTTATTCACTGCGCATGAAGAAATGACCACCTCCACCGTTTGGTTTATGTTTAATAAGCATTTTTAATTTTATTGCTTAAATCGCATTTTCTCGGCGAGCTGAGCGCTTTTTCTGAATTGTGCCGCTCCCGTCACTCTGGTTAGGTTGGCATCGAAAAAAACGCTCTCGGGTGCTTTAGAGTGCCGAGTTATTCACTGCGCATGAAGAAATGACCACCTCCACCGTTTGGTTTATGTTTAATAAGCATTTTTAATTTTATTGCTTAAATCGCATTTTCTCGGCGAGCTGAGCACTTTTTCTGAATTGTGCCGCTCCCGTCATTCTGGTTAGGTTGGCATCGAAAAAAACGCTCTCGGGTGCTTTAGAGTGCCGAGTTTATTACTGCGCATTAAGAAATGACCACCTCCAACGTTTGGTTTATGTTTTATAAGCATTTTTAATTTTATTGCTTAAATCGCATTTTCTCGGCGAGCTGAGCGCTTTTTCTGAATTGTGCCGCTCCCGTCACTCTGGTTAGGTTGGCATCGAAAAAAACGCTCTCGGGTGCTTTAGAGTGCCGAGTTTATCACTGCGCATGAAGAAATGACCACCTCCAACGTTTGGTTTATGTTTTATAAGCATTTTTAATTTTATTGCTTAAATCGCATTTTCTCGGCGAGCTGAGCACTTTTTCTGAATTGTGCCGCTCCCGTCACTCTGGTTAGGTTGGCATCGAAAAAAACGCTCTCGGGTGCTTTAGAGTGCCGAGTTTATCACTGCGCATGAAGAAATGACCACCTCCAACGTTTGGTTTATGTTTAATAAGCATTTTTAATTTTATTGCTTAAATCGCATTTTCTCGGCGAGCTGAGCACTTTTTCTGAATTGTGCCGCTCCCGTCACTCTGGTTAGGTTGGCATCGAAAAAAACGCTCTCGGGTGCTTTAGAGTGCCGACTTTATCACTGCGCATGAAGAAATGACCACCTCCAACGTTTGGTTTATGTTTTATAAGCATTTTTAATTTTATTGCTTAAATCGCATTTTCTCGGCGAGCTGAGCACTTTTTCTGAATTGTGCCGCTCCCGTCACTCTGGTTAGGTTGGCATCGAAAAAAACGCTCACGGGTGCTTTAGAGTGCCGAGTTTATTACTGCGCATTAAGAAATGACCACCTCCAACGTTTGGTTTATGTTTTATAAGCATTTTTAATTTTATTGCTTAAATCGCATTTTCTCGGCGAGCTGAGCACTTTTTCTGAATTGTGCCGCTCCCGTCACTCTGGTTAGGTTGGCATCGAACAAAACGCTCTCGGGTGCTTTAGAGTGCCGAGTTATTCACTGCGCATGAAGAAATGACAACCTCCAACGTTTGGTTTATGTTTTATAAGCATTTTTAATTTTATTGCTTAAATCGCATTTTCTCGGCGAGCTGAGCGCTTTTTCTGAATTGTGCCGCTCCCGTCACTCTGGTTAGGTTGGCATCGAAAAAAACGCTCTCGGGTGCTTTAGAGTGCCGAGTTTATTACTGCGCATTAAGAAATGACCACCTCCAACGTTTGGTTTATGTTTTATAAGCATTTTTAATTTTATTGCTAAAATCGCATTTTCTCGGCGAGCTGAGCACTTTTTCTGAATTGTGCCGCTCCCGTCACTCTGGTTAGGTTGGCATCGAAAAAAACGCTCTCGGGTGCTTTAGAGTGCCGAGTTTATCACTGCGCATGAAGAAATGACCACCTCCAACGTTTGGTTTATGTTTTATAAGCATTTTTAATTTTATTGCTTAAATCGCATTTTCTCGGCGAGCTGAGCGCTTTTTCTGAATTGTGCCGCTCCCGTCACTCTGGTTAGGTTGGCATCGAAAAAAACGCTCTCGGGTGCTTTAGAGTGCCGAGTTTATCACTGCGCATGAAGAAATGACCACCTCCAACGTTTGGTTTATGTTTTATAAGCATTTTTAATTTTATTGCTTAAATCGCATTTTCTCGGCGAGCTGAGCACTTTTTCTGAATTGTGCCGCTCCCGTCACTCTGGTTAGGTTGGCATCGAAAAAAACGCTCTCGGGTGCTTTAGAGTGCCGAGTTTATCACTGCGCATGAAGAAATGACCACCTCCAACGTTTGGTTTATGTTTTATAAGCATTTTTAATTTTATTGCTTAAATCGCATTTTCTCGGCGAGCTGAGCGCTTTTTCTGAATTGTGCCTGTCCCGTCACTCTGGTTAGGTTGGCATCGAAAAAAACGCTCTCGGGTGCTTTAGAGTGCCGAGTTATTCACTGCGCATGAAGAAATGACCACCTCCAACGTTTGGTTTATGTTTAATAAGCATTTTTAATTTTATTGCTTAAATCGCATTTTCTCGGCGAGCTGAGCGCTTTTTCTGAATTGTGCCGCTCCCGTCACTCTGGTTAGGTTGGCATCGAAAAAAACGCTCTCGGGTGCTTTAGAGTGCCGAGTTATTCACTGCGCATGAAGAAATGACAACCTCCAACGTTTGGTTTATGTTTAATAAGCATTTTTAATTTTATTGCTTAAATCGCATTTTCTCGGCGAGCTGAGCACTTTTTCTGAATTGTGCCGCTCCCGTCACTCTGGTTAGGTTGGCATCGAAAAAAACGCTCTCGGGTGCTTTAGAGTGCCGATTATCACTGCGCATGAAGAAATGACCACCTCCAACGTTTGGTTTATGTTTTATAAGCATTTTCAATTTTATTGCTTAAATCGCATTTTCTCGGCGAGCTGAGCGCTTTTTCTGAATTGTGCCGCTCCCGTCACTCTGGTTAGGTTGGCATCGAAAAAAACGCTCTCGGGTGCTTTAGAGTGCCGAGTTATTCACTGCGCATGAAGAAATGACCACCTCCAACGTTTGGTTTATGTTTAATAAGCATTTTTAATTTTATTGCTTAAATCGCATTTTCTCGGCGAGCTGAGCGCTTTTTCT